>NW_027287350.1:1231751-1526751 GCF_022747635.1 Hetaerina americana | reverse complement strand
TTAAATGCGAAATGCCATTCGAATATTGATCGGCTCGGCTACGCTTGTCATGAATCAGACCAGGGCTATCCCATTATGCACGGATACGTCACACTTCAAAAGACTCCTTTTTTTTCGTATCGACGTCAAATAAATTAGACTGCCATTGAAATTTAGTTTCCCCGTTTGAGGAACTCCGGATATCCCGCAAATCCTTGTTTATGTCGTTTAACCTATCCATCGAGGACACAGAAAGTTTCCGCCGATGAAAATCCACATCGAAACATTTCCTTTTAACCAAAAAAGTCACATACTGTTATTCGCATTTATTTTGGTCCAAAATCACGTAACGTCGCAATGGCTTCGGTTGTTCAACAAAGCATAAATTCCCTTTGGTTTTTTTAATACAGCGGTCAATAGAAGATTGACTTTGAGTACGTAATGAATTTTGCTATTTACCGCGTTAGTCGAGTTTAACAAGTGTGCCAAGATAATATGCCTTGGTGTAAGTAACGTAATTTTTCCCTCTTTCCGACACATGAGCTTACCCTTTCCGCCTCTATATCCTTTTGAAGTGCCATTGGGCGCCTTTCTTAGACCATCGTCTATGTGTCCCTTGGACAATGACAACCGGGACACTCGCTGCCGAGTGCAATTGAATCTACAGATTGAATGCGCCGTTCTGTTTGCGCTCATGTCAAAACGAACCCTTCAGCGCCAAAGCACTCACGAGGCATCCAATACCAAGTCTCCTGCCACTCTCCAAAAGCACCCACAGGGCTCCTTGCTTCAAGCCGCTTCCTAGAAAAAGTCTTTGTGGTCACCAACTTCTTTTAAAGGCCTCCGGTATGAAAGTTCCAACCCCTACGCAAGCAAATTAAGGGAATGCTCCTAAACCGTACGAACTATTTACAACACATATTATGATAAAAATAGCAAATACTTTTTCTGGAGTACATATTTTCTTTTCCCTATGATTTATAGATACACCTGAAAAAGCAATCCTAAAATTCATACCCTTTCACGTCATTCATATTGATTGCCTTAATAGGTGTTTCTATCCTATTTTCTTATGACTACATCCGTATGAATATGCTCTCGCCGTTTGGCCAGTTTTTGTGCGTGAATGTGCCATTGGCATATATGACTCATTTCCTGCAGGTTTTGTGTGCCTTTAAACTCACTGCACAGAGCCTTTATGTCCTGGTATAATTGCTTTACCTTCAATCCTTACCCTCTTGTGTGTTCGTCCATTTCTCTAGTGGGGGATAAAATAGGTCTGGAGCGTCATCTTTTGCCCAAAAAGATAGCACTCTACTGCTTTCTTACGAATTTTAGTGGTAATTATATTTTCTCGATGGCTTAATAATGACTTGGAGCATCGACCCGACAAGTTGAAGGACCTTGATTTAAGCCCCATACAAGATGATATTTTCATTCGTGGAATCCGCACCCTTCCACCTTCCCTACTAAAGTTGCGTTGGTATTATATATATACATCAAGCATAAGCATATATATATATAATACATATATACTTCTGCCCTTTTTCCTTTACTACAGTAATATTCATATGAACATTTACCTCTGAGGATGTCCCTTTTTTCAGAATTCAAATACCGTCGATAACCGCTCTATGCTTGAAAGTGATTAAATCATAGAGACTCCCGTATGGCTCAAGATTTGCACAAGTAAATTTTGAGTTTCGTTGTATTTTCTCGTGAAATGAATAGATTAGAGAATATTTAGATTAGATAAGAATATTATTATATTTAATTCCTAATTGCATGGTGATATTTAGCAAGCTTTGTGAAACATAATCTATACATAATAATAATAATAATAATATGTAGTGTGAAAAAATAAAGTACTGACCACTGGAATCTTTTATTTATCTTGTAATTAATGAACACAAGATTTCTTCTCGTAAATTAAACTATTATTTTCAAGATAATAATGCGTCATTAAATATCGCATAAATTTATAAAATATATTAAAATTAACACCTTAATTGCTATCATCTAGGCTATATTTTTCATAAATTCATAATTATGGAAGTATCATTCATTTGCTATTGGGCGGAATCATATACAAATTATATTTTCAAGGAAATATTAAAAAAGGAGAAGAAACTTATAAAGAGCCGACCGAACGGGCGATATTATACATTTTAAGTTTTTTAAAAATTCGATAGTAGAATAGTCATTTTAAGCCGAAGCAAAATAGATTTGATCTAATTGGCACAGAAATTGCAATTTTGCTACATCTTTTAAGGCGTTAGAATGAGAATTGGCTCTAGTTGAATTTGTAGACTTTTAAGACATAGGGTTGTACTTTTTTTTTACAAAAGATTACCCGCGCAGTCTATTCCACTAAATCAAAATATGTAAGATCATTATGATTTAAACATACAATACCGCTATCCATGAACTGAACGATAACTAACATCATTTAATTAATTTAAGTCAGTCAAATCGGCTATATTAATTTTTTTTTCAATTTGATTCTATTTAAATTTAAAATTCCTTCCTTAAAATGAACGAATTCATTAAAGGGAGAGATACGAGGGACTACACTTTGAAGTTACGTTCCTCGTGGAAAATTTTTTTTTTAATATTTCAAAATGCAAAACCTTAACACAAAAAAGCGCACCCGAAAAATTTCGTCGGCAAAATATGTCTCTCTCATCGTCCGGCTCTCGCTACCGGAATGCAAATTACGGACAACCGGGCGAACCTAATGCTCCCTCGGGGGAACAGAAGGGAAGTCTTCTACCCTTTATAAGACCCTCGTTCTCGGGGCTGACCGCGTTCCAGTCGGCGGCGCCACTGGGCAGCCGAGTGGGACGGTAAATTGCGGAGGAAGAGGAGGGCGATAGAGGAGGGGAGGGTGGAGAGGGGGTGGGGCTGGTTGCAGGGTGGATCGGAGAGGGGTGACGAGACGTGGGGAGGGGAGTGGCGGAATGGGTGGGAGGGGAAGCGAGGGGAGGAAGAGGACCCTGCCTCGAATCTGCAACACCCGAGGTCCACTCGATCGAAAAGCAACATGGATGTGTGTGTAGGAGTGACGAACCCTGACCAGGAGCATTTGATGATCGAACTTATTTTTAGCTTGGTGCATAACCTGCGGCAAACGCATTCTGTTTGACGGGAGCTTAAGCATTATTCAATTTGAATATTTACTGAGTTGCGACACTTTTGACTCCCCGCATAACCTTCGATACATTAGTCTGTTAATGCAGAGGCTGATTATGGAAAACCTTTACGTCATTGCTGGAAATAGTAAACCATTTATGGCTATACATTTAAAAAATCGCACGTTAACAGTTTTATTTTCAAAATTATTTGACATTTTTACTTAAGATTTGTCGTAGTCCAGTGGGTTAAGCGTTACATTACTGAATCTACTACCCCGGGTTCGATACCTGGAGGTGCTTCTGGGTACCGCCAGCTTTGCCCAAGCTGGGTAGTTTTTTGACTTCCAGATCTTCCTGGAAAACCACAGGCGGCATATGGAAAGGATCTGGGCCCCCATTTAACCCTGATGTATGGATTTTACATGCCCTAGGGCTTAGTTCTAGGTTTTTTTATTTAAAAGACCCATCTTATTAACAGTTCTACAGCATTCTTTGAATAGAGGTATCCTGTTATTGAGTAGTAGTAGTAGTTTTTAAGGGGAGGCGACCGACAGCTAAGGTCATTTGCGCCATAGGGGATGGACAGGAAAGGATGAAGGGTGGAGAGAAACCCGGCGTCGGCATTAGCCTGCTCTTTACGAAAGGCGCCAAGGGGTCCGCAGTTTAACGTCCCATCCGACGGACGGCGTACTCACTCGAAGTGCCCTCCACAAAGCACCTCAAGTAGGGATCGAGATACCTCTGAAAAATATTCAACACCGCCGGGATTTGAACCCGCGCCCTCAGGGTGGGAAGCCAGTACGTTAGCCCCCGCACCATCTCGATCCCCTCCTGTTATTGAATATTGTTGCATGTAAGCACTATATTTCGAGTGATTGAAATTTATCTAGTGCATGACCAAACTAATATTTGTGCAGAGGTAACATGATTTGAATTTGTATGTGATTTTATTATTTTTTACGGGTGGTTAGCTAACACCCCCCGCCACATGCCCCCGCGGTGACTTATGGGGTATTAGGTATAGGTAGGTGAGCTCTAACCTATCTAAAATCTATCAAATCTACTTCAAGGTTGATAACTTTGGTTGACTTTTATTAATTATTAATATTAATTTGAATACATTTCACATTAAATGAATGAATGCAATCAAAAGAATTGCTAAATTTCTCAAGTTTTCTATAATCTCAGCGTATAAATTGGTTAAGTCATTCTTAAATAACAAAGATGTGCATAAATAGATGGTTTGTGTCCACGGGAGAACTGAAATAATGAAACTCGAGCTTTTGAAGTATAAATTAATAAGGAGAAGATTTGTTGATATTCTCATTAAAAATAATGACTAGACAGGCGTGATTCTGGGCCATGGAATTATATTTTTGCGAACAACTGTGCCATCGGATTTAACCACGACTATTGCCTGTACAATAAGTGACATTTTACTATCTCAAACACTCATTTCAAGACACATAATAACTAAATGAGATGCTGTGTCCACGCGGCTTCCCAAGCATAAAATGCAGCAGTTTATAAAATATGTATTGCTACAGATAGTTTGAATTTTCAATGAAAAAAATGAGTCATGGGAACTAAACTATCTTCAGGAAAACATCAGCATGATCTTCGACTTGTGATAGTAATGATAGTGAAGGAAACATCAACGATATTATCCCTTAATGCTAAAAATGGTAATATTTTATTAAAAACGTCTCCACAGTACACAGTACAGAGTCTATGCACGGAATATTGAAATTTCTCCTTGAAAACGTGAGGTCGTCCTCCGGAAATGTCATGGAGTGTAATTGGGATGCAGATATAGAAGTGTAGTGAATTCGCCTTGAAGCATATGCTCACCTTAAATGCAAGGAAGAATAAGTGTACGGAAGATGGAGGGAATGAACAAGTACTTAAGGCATTTGGGCCCATCTACATTCACTGGTGCATCGTCAATATCTGCAGTCGAGCTCATGCGAAAAAATATTGTGCCCAAATTCATTCCGTAAAGTAGGAAAAGGAAGAGAAATGAGAAGAGATCTCGCCAATACAAATCCATGTTAAATATATTTATTATCAAAAGGATTATGTGACTATTTACCGCTGAATCATCCCTTTTCAATAGGGTTAACCTGTATATTACCTCTTTTGATTAACTAAACTCGAATTCCGTCATTTTGGCAGAAAACATGACGTACTTAAAGGAGCTGTTTTTATGACATATTCACCAAACATATTACGGAATATCATGCAGAGGGGAAAGAGTATTAGTAATATTTTGTGGGATTGGTGGAGTGGAATACAAAATAGTAGGGTTTACCTGTGACGGTTTACGTGATTCAACAGGCTCCTTAGTTGGAGATCTCAAGCGGTAGTTATCTTTAATGGCACTTCTAATAATTACCGAAAAATTATTGTCAGAGATATTCAAATACAAAATTTGTTTACTGTGCTCATCCAATCATTTTTTTATCTTATAACATCCTTGCGTCTCTTACGGGTGTCATAAAAGAGTATTATATTACTCTTTCATGATGCCGGTAATTACTTTTTTCATGCATATTACTCGCCCTTCCTCTGTATTTCATACCGTTCAAATTTCCCACGATGAGTGTACCCATCAGCACAAAATGCATCAAATCCTGAATTGGTTTTTAGGATTTTTAAAACCTCTATTTTCCAACTCTCTGTCACACCTCCTTGATGTAAATTAAAATAACGGATCTAGTAACTAGCATTCTTCAGATATGCCCCATATTTCAAATATTTCCAATCAATTTTTTGTACTGCTGTTATGGTACCTGTCGCATTACAATAGAAATGCCGCCCCGAGTGACAATAAAAGTGGTATTCATGGTAATTTTCAACAGTTTTCTTGATCAATCTGCTTTCCTCATCGTATTTCAATAAACTGGAATTTTTTAAATAAGACATTAATCATAAATGCTAGTAGATACTATAAAATTACATGCTATTACTACTAATGTAATTTGACTTTTCGTTCCACGATGTGCTGAAATAGTATTTGGGTTATCAAGAACTTGCTCCGTACGCAAAACCACTCCCTCTGTTTAGGAAATTTAATGAATATACTCCTGGTAGTTAAAAGCCATCAAATAAGATACAAAATTGGGTGCTTTGTTTTTTTAAATTTGGATCCCAATACTTTAATCGGCATAGGGTCAACAAAATGTAAATGTACAGATATTTACGAAAATCACGGTCGCGCTTTGAAATGTATGCAATATGCAATGGTAATTCATCAGAATTCCAAATTAGCATGACGTATCCTTCATCTTATCTCCACTCCCATCCCATATTTTTGTGAGAATATCAAATTCCGTTAATCAGGAATTTCGAATCTTCCACTGAACTGAATTAATGTATTACGGTGATAACAGAATGACGTCCACGAGATTTATTTATAGCATTCACTAACTAAAATACACATGTCACACTGAAATCATTTCGACACCTCCCCCACGCATTTCTTTTTGAAAAATATTGGAAACCAGTTTTCACTCCCACTCCACTAATGCATCTAACAGGTGAATTAATTTTTCTTTACTCCCTTAAAAAAAAGGGCGAATCGTTGCTTTCTTTTTTCCTTAGATCCATCACACGGGATGGAAGAACCAGGGCATGGAAGGGAAAGGTCACGAAGACGGAGAGGAGGAGGTGGAGGTGGCGTTGGTGGTATTTCTGTCGCAGGCCGCGCCGAGTTCGCTCACATCTCGTGAACCAAAGTGGAACGACTTTGGGAAGGTCATGCACTTCGAAAAGAGAGCCGTTTTCCGATTCCCCAGAAAGGGGAAAAACCTTTGCAGGTCAACGACCCCGTAATCTCTCTCTGGGTCTTTCGACAGAAATATTTTGTCCAGCCGTGGAATGCCGTGACTTTTACGACCGGGGCATCTCCAGGGGCGATCAAGTTGACCGCGGTGGTCCGTCGAATAGCGCGCGTTATCCCTTCACTGTTCCGAATCGGAGATGGCATTCCAAGCCACTGGAAGAAGATGGACTTATCTGAGTCTACTCCAAAATATTACACGACACGCATTCCACTTGACGTGACCCTTTACCTCTGCAGTCGCGAGAGGGCAGAAAATAAATGTAGCGGAACAAGTAAAACATTTGTGACCCGCAAAGACATCGAGACTAGCATAGAGAAACACGTAGGAGTCGTAGGCTTTATGCCGTGGAAATAAAAAAGTCTGAAATATAATAATTTAATTCGTCCACTCGAGGATTACGGCGCGCGTTTCAATGTCGACGTACAAGCATCACGTGCCAAACATCTATCATCATTACGTACTCAATGATGTCACGTTGCTATTGAAACTAATTGTACGCAACAAACCGCTGTAAAAAATTAAAATATTAATTACGCGTACTTCGAAATACGGGGAATATTTTCGAAAGCTTTGCGGGCATTACTCATTTTTGATGAAAAAGTTATGGTGAGATTAGTTCTTACAATAAACTGCAGGAAATGCCGCGACAGTAACTTTTGACGGATTCATCCGCTAATATGGATACGATGTTTCGCCACAATATCTTGTACCTTTTAAACCCCCAAAATTTCGAAGTGTGAGAGTATGGGACAACGATAGATTCCGGTTCGAATCAGGATCAAGGTGAATGATTTTTACACACTGAAATTGTTGCAATGTAATGAGATTAATTCTTGTTAGTTTGCCATCTATTTGAATATCTATTAAGGATTTTGGACCACTGATCATTAAATAAATACCTATCCTATCATGACGTCTCATAGTATGATGTTATACCTGATGATGTCGCGTATTCGTCGAAACCGGTATTATTATACAGTTTCTTTGGTGAAAAATATCAAATACAGTTATTCATTGATCACTTATAATTAAATTATTTTAACATGATTGAGAATAAATCTGACAATCATTTTGAACGAAGAAAAAATACCACGCAATTTTTTATGAGAAAGAGAACCGAGCCACTATAAGAGCGAAGACCAAAATTTCACCGATATTAATCTACTGAATATATATGATTCGTGCAAGAAGGTGAGATCATAATAAGAATTGGAAAGGGAAATCGAGAACCGGGAAAACTAATGAAATTCCAAAAGTCACTGGATTCCACCTTAAGGTGGTTCCGTTAGTTGATGGAACTCACCTTTGTACTTATGGTGCGTGAAAGGGCGGTTCATACTCGTACACTCAGGGTAAGGTTTTCTTTCGCAGTAATACTTACGGTTTCCCTAATATATATGATGCCCAGAAAATTTCACTATCCAGGTTTAATTAAGGGGGCTTAGAATATATATATAATAGAATATATAAACAGAAAATTTGTTTTAATTGTAATGTTTAAGTACTCTTGTTGCGTTATTCAAACTTTAATCATTCTGTAAAGTTCCATTTTAAAAGAATCTGAAACTGCTTTAATGGCTCAGGAGTGGAAGTTTTACCAATTCAATCAATGGGCACGTATTTTTGCTTGTATGTAGTTTTGGAGCAATTTTTGTCAGACAGGGAATCAATAAGGCAAAAAAGGTAGATGAAGGTTTTTGCAGGCGATTGCGGTTATAAACTGTCGATAAAAACTCAAATTTCATCGTAAATTTCCCTGTAATATTCGAGAAGGGCAAGAATTTTGCTGAAAGGTAGGTTTCTTTGAAGGATTACCGAAGAATTTTATTATTAATGAAACAATAGTTCACAAAATATTGCTATTTGATTATTATTTAAAGCTAAGTGAGAATTTCGGCCTGTGGCAGTAAAATTTCGGCCTGTGGCAATAAAAGGATGTGCTTAACTCTACAATATTATACCATATGGAAGCAACACTTGGGTATGTCAGGATAGGCATGATGTATTTTCGAAATAACATAAACTTGTGGTACATGAAGGATTTGTTTTGTGACCATAAGTGACATAGCGTGAGGAACGAGTTGTTCAGTGTGAAATGTGGATTAGATGCAGAATAGACAATAACAGACAAACATTAAAGAAGTCTTTTATGCTGGTTGATCTAAGAAGGGTATACGATTTGAGAGGAAGACGTAGACTTAGAAAGTCTTGCTCGAAGCTACAGGGGTAGTAATATTTAAAAAAATTCCTGAACATGAGAGCTTTTACAAATTAACGTATGCATGACAAAGGTGAAAAAGGTGGGAATAGGCCATTATTGAAGAATGTTGCGAAGGCTACATTCTCTCAAGTTTCGCCACTTTCGTCCTTCCTAAGCTGACACACAAACAAAGAGCACAGCCCGCGAACGGAAAATTCAACCTTCGCAGCATGAAACGAATGAATTATTAGTAAGAGCAACTTTCCTTTCATGATTTAATAATAAGCAAGCTGTCCTTGGCAGTGCCTACACTAAAAGGGAACGACTCAAAGGGTGTGCATGCAATTGTCATTTCACAGCTTCTCGGAAGCGGCGGCTTATCTTATTAGCGTCCTCTCTCTCTCCCTCTCTGTCAAGTGTTTTCACCTTCAAATTTTCATTTTACTCGAAAATTATCCCATTTTCCACTGGATGTGATAAAATTATCCGATTAACTCAAGTGGCAAATCCTATATGAATGAAGACAAAAAAGGAAAGCTAATGAGGTCGAGTAAAAAACTATTATTGGTATTTTATTCTCTCTATATTACTGTCATTTCTTGAATTATGGTTGTTATATAACCTCATAATTAGGAATGTTATAATTTTGTATACACTACAATTTCATTCGTCAATTTCAAAAATGTATTTAAGGGATGAAAAATAGTACGTCGTTTGAACGGAATGTAAAGAATGAGAGTAGAAGATGTAGTTGGTATTGTACTAAAGGCGGGGTTCTCAAGTCACATCTTCGTAAGTACGTGGACAGTGTATCACGTCCACGATGCTTGCAGCATACTCAGTCGAAACACAGGGTTATAAGAGTTTAGATCAGCCTCGTAGCTCGTAATTTTCGGTGTAATTTCTGGGAAATTACTGGGAATTACGCGCTGCTGAGGTCGATTAATGGCGTGAAGGAAATTATGGGTTAGGCGAATCAGGAGTTGCAGAGTGACACCACTCTATGCTACATCCGGAGAACGACAAATGCGCTCAGTGAACACCTCATGGGTGAAATTTCAGCTGTGTAGAGATTTACAAGTCTATGATTCCACAAATTTGAGAGTCAGGGAAAGGCTTTCTGCTCACCGGGGAAGTGGTGCATTAATGCCGTTGATTATCTTATACACTGGTGGAACGCACTGATAATTAACGAAGTGATGACAAAAGAGTCATTATCATAGATAGCCCCGAGAAGTATTCAACTACGTAAACGTATTAGGAGTGACACAAGTGATATTGTTCAGAAAATTATTTGTAAAAGCCAACAGGAAGAGAGAATCGACTAAGGGCATTTTGATATGAGCAATGGCAATCCTGAAGTAAATTATGGGTTCCTTTTATCAATAACTTATGTCAAAATGAGTTTGTCATGAATTTGGGTGAGATACGATTGGGAAGATATGAGCTTAGATGCTAGTTTACAAAAGGCGAGAAATGACGATGTTGAGTGATTGGACTCTTAAATACTTGAGAAAAGTTCATGGCTGAAATATAATGAAAGAATCAGGAAATTCATTAGATAGTAAATAATGAGATCAGAAAAGCCTTCCCAGTCTCTAAATTTATTTTTAATTTATTCTTTTGTAAAACCTTTACCAAAATTCCACCAAAGACATGGGGTACGTGGGATAGATTCTTTCCCTTCTCCAAACACGATAATGGGTACCAAGTTTTGCTAATCTTATGATATGTTTCCATGGTATGGCTCACTCTAAGAAAAAATAAGGAGTTTCAGCAAGAAACTAAAAGATTTAACAACTTATTACTTCCTTTAGCTCGAGAAAAGAACACTTGGGAAATGAGTTAAGAACGGATAGCAGTAGGGTAGTCATGTGAGTGCTTCCTCCCAGGCCTCGTTGCCCTTCCATATTCTCCTTAATGACTTCCGATCCTCTTCTTTCCTCCCTCCCCTTCATCGCCTGCCTTTAGTCAGGCTTTAGCCATTCCCTGTCAGATCCCCTTAGAATGCCATACACGATTAGTTCTTACGTAATATAGTATGTGTGAGTCATAAGCAAGGAACCCATGGATTAACTTTCAAATTCTAGGAAGAACCAATTTGTCTAGTTATATTAGTAGTAGTAGTAGCTATAGTAGTAGCGAGCTTAGACCTAAGAAAAAATTAGACTTCTGCATCATAGAATACGCGGTGGGTAATTGTCGTATTCAAAACCAGTTTACATCTACATAATACCCCGCAAGCTGCTGCGAGGGCGTGTCGCGAGGGTTAATGCAGATGGTGGGCTTTACGCAGTTGATAGTTTGTTGATAGTTTTTCTAATATCTCCACAAAAAACGTAAAATACATTGTTTCATTAGGGACTAATTACTAGATAGTGGGTTAAGAGCTAGAGATAAATCTGAGAGAGTTTTTAGACTGCTGCTTCAGCAATTAATTTCCCTTAGCTTTGCATATGATTCTTAATATAGCCACACCTTCAGAAAAGTAGGCGTCGTAGTAGATCATTCCTTCGATTGTTTGGCTACTGACCGGTGATATTAGTTTAATGTATTTCTACTTTCAATTTTTCAAGTCGAATGAAACCTTTTTCCTCAAAAATATCAATAGGAAGTTAAATAAAATGAAATTTTTCATTAATGTTATTTTCCTACTAATACTTCAGTTATTATTCCTAAACAGGAGTTTCTAACATGGTCTCTTAAGAATGCGATTTTATTTCGTAAAATTGTGATTTCAGAAAAGAAGGGATATTACACAGGTGAAGTTTTTTCGGGTCTTCCAATGGGCCATGTTGGCCGACGTTGGCCGAAGACACCTTCTCTGAGGGCGATGCTCGAGTAGAGGGCCGAACGTCAGCCAACATGGAACCCCTGACCCGTTGGAAGACCCGAGAAAACTTAATCAAGTTGATATGCCGGTAAAGCAAGCACCAGATCACACTTCAAAAAATATTACAGTTTTGAAATAAACTAGTATTAATAGAATGCTGTAATATTTTCATTTTAATTAAAATATGAGTATTTTTTCCAAAATACGTTCAGAGTTATTTATAGTCAAAGTTCATGCATTGTTAATTTCGTAATTGTGACAAATTAACTAAATTTAGCCTAGCGTTACGAGGTTACAGAGTTTCGGATAAAATGAACCGTTTGTTATTAACTGCTTTAAAACTATGATGTCCTTGTTGTAATTTATTAATAAAAAGACACATGCTTAAGGATAAAATCGGGCACATGGTAATCAAATCTTAAATGACGATCATTGTTGCATGTAATTAAAATATATTTCCTCCTAACAGCTTATAAATCCCATGAAAACGGTTGTTCTAGCTTTATAAGAAGTCATTTTAATATGATAGTATTTCAAACCTCTCAGCTGTGTGAGTGATGATGCGTTAATCATTAACATGAAAAAAATCATTAATGTGGCCTTGGCAACGATCTATCTATTTCATTTTTATATTTTCATGAAAACAATGAAAATAGAATTTCCATCAAACAAATTAAAACGATAAGAGTTATTTCCGCTTAAAATAAAATCCAACTAGTAACTAGGATTTCATGAGAAACCAAAAGGAAAGGAACTGGGACACACCTACCCTATTGTTCAAAGTAAGATCTAATTTCAATCACCAAAATCAAGCTTTATTTGAATACTGTGATTTTGTCATTACGCTAACTGATGCCGACATCCAAATGTGTGTCAGATACCATTAAAATTTTGCTTCGCTCATACTAATAAGAGCACTTCATATACTCTTGAAGCTGGAAGTTGACCGACGAGTGCCGTCTCCATCCGTGATTATGGGGTATTATCATCAAAGCCGTGCTAACGTATTAGCTACAATTTCATGCATCCTGTGTGGCGTCGCCGCAGACAGCGCAATTAATAAAGCCCACCGCAGGCTACTGCGCCGCTGAAGTTGACCATATCTCAACTTTCTCTGGCGCTCTGGCCGCGTTACAGGCTCGGTTCCCGCAGTTGCAGAAATGAAAGAAAACTGACTCTCGAAAAGCACCAGGACTACTATCATTTCCACTCCCTAATTTCACTGCAAGTGGCATGAAAACTGGGAATATCATGACACAGGCTTATTTCGTACCTATTGTCTGAATTTCAGAGGAAGTGTGGGTCTAAGGTTATTTCTATTGCAGAAATTCATTGGCAAGTGGTAATTCTTTACAATAGCTTGAAGTGAACTTTGAATCTGTAGAGGCACAAATATTAAATACTGTAGTTAAATTGAGAAACCTAAATTTCTTGACAATTTTTTTCACAAACCAGGGAAAACCTGTGTACTTGTATCATGAGTATTTTTGAATTATCGAATGCACTTAAATATTAAGCGCTATCAGCTTCTCTCAAAATATACGATGGAAAATTTGATGAAGGACCATTGTGCAAGATTAATCTCAAATAAACTGTGAATCACAAATGTTCTGTAATTCAGCCATAACTTCGTCGCGGGAGTTAAATTCATAAGATGAATAAAGACCTACACAGGAAGAAGCTGTCTTCCATGTGCACTAGTAATGAAAGTCGTCGGAAGGTACTTTATTGTGAGTGAACTTACTTTGCGTTCACTGTCCATGCTTTTTCATTGCGGCACAGGGATTTTGGTATTACAGCTTGCTCTAATTGTCGAAACATTGAGCAAGCTGGGATTGGATGAATGATTTTATAGAAGTACGATAGATCATTTCATAAACTCGTAATGTACAATTATTTTTACAAAACCTTCCATGCACGGAGGATATGCTCCAATAGAAAATGGGAGTCAGTTCATCCCAGGGATATTCTAAATCTGAGAAAAAACAAAACGGCTGGATCCCAGAAGCGTCATTTGGAGTCAAACAGAGATCCTCCAGACAAACGTCAACCACTACTAGCTCAATTACTGTATCAGGAATGTATTGGACCTAAGAAATCACCCAGCTGGGGTTTGAGCGGATATTACCGAGAAATTTTGGATTTGAACCGAGAGCATTGGGTCAGCAATGGAGCGCTCCTTTCTAAACTCTAAACATGCCATCATAAGTATTATTATCCCGGTAGGATTTGTATACTTCCCATTCCATCAGTTGAATAACGACGAAATCCCATCAAATTATTGCGAATGGTATATGTATAACTGAGTACCTAAAATTGAAGTTCTTGTGGTGAGTAATGGCGTCCAAAGAACTAGTGAAAACCTACCTCTCTTGGTTTTCAATTTTGTCCCTTAAGAATGTATTCAAAGGTGGGAGAACAGGTATAGTATTTGTAATTCATCAAACGAATCGCGTCAATTACACTAGTCCAATAAAAAGAAACTCTTAGGCCACTCCTGCTTCGAGTACGTGAGGAGGACATGCAGCCAGGTGTTTAAAAAACAAGAGAGAGGGGCACTTGTCCCCACATCCACTCTTTCCCCGCACACGGCCTTCCTGCGGAGTGCCTCCGAGGGAGGATCCCTCTCCGCGCACAGCGCCACCGACGCGGCAACTCGACCAACTGCTCGTTTAGTCAAGTCGGAGGCTCGTGTGTTTACCTTGGAGGGCGAAACGGGGGCGGGCGAGGAGGGAACAGAAAGCGAAACTCTTTTTCATTTATTTACTTTTCCAAAACTGCCCCAGATCCTTTGAATGGAGGTCGGACACAAACTACCAGGGATCTTTTTCGCAATCCGTGAGGGAACTCGACGAACTGGAGAAGAGTCGTGGTGTGAGGGCGTAGGGGGACCGTCCGTCCTCACGCTGTCGTACGACGGGGGACAAATTAGCCCTCCCGAAAGCTCACTCTTTTCCCTTTAGAGGCTTTAAAAGAAAGGGAGACAGGGTGTAATGGGGGCGTGGGGTTGTCGGGGAGGTTGGCGATGTGGGGTGGGTGAATTTCTGCCACGGCGAGAATGGAAGGGAGGTGGGGAATCTTGCTCTTTCGGGGATGTGGTTGCGGGGATGGGGGTGTAGATAGGCCTTTGATGCCTCCGCACGAGCAACGCGTTAAATACACACGCCAACACGCATCCCCCAAGCAACCTTTCTCATCCCGTCCGCGAGAACCTCGCTTGCCGGAGCAAAGTGACGCAATATGCTATCCCCCCTCTTCCCCTCTGTCTTCCCCCCCCCCACCTATCCTCTCCTCCTCACCATTTACGCCACTCTAACACCCCCCCCCACTTCCCCCACCCCCAATGGACATGCGGCCGCGTGCCAATCGAACCGCAGGCCCCGTCAATTATTTACTTCCCTTGGCAAAATATTCCAGTTTGTTCGGCACCAACATCGTTCGTTCCTCTCCTCCAAATGCGTCATCCCTGGCCTATCCCATCCTCTCGGTCGTTTGAGAGCACACCCGTTTGCATGTGGGAGTAAGAAGCACGGAGTGCGGACGAATATTCATCCACCTGCATCTATACGTCGCTCTTGAACAGCCACGGAACCAGAGTTACGCCGCCCGGCTGAAGGCAAATTTGCGTTTTTATCTGTGCGACGCGGAAGGTTTTTTTTAACCGTTTCGTAATCGAGAATTTTTAATGGTTACGCCTCGTGTATTCTACATGCTGCCGTGAATGCAAATTATTACGTTGCTGTGACGACGGCCTACTTCCCCTGAATTTTCATTGCAAGTTTCGTCTACCCATGTGATATGGGAGAGTACCCATTATTCCTGCTACATTCAACTCCAACTCATGCAAACTGTACTTACGTATATCAGTATGTTATATCGTTATGTATTCTTCGAAAACCTAGCGGATCTCAGTCAAGGTTTTTCAAATTTAAAGGAGCGCTATCTGATGGTTCATTAAAACTTATGAAAATTTGGATTGGTTTTCTGGTCGTGTCCATGTTGATACGAAAATAATAACTAAATGCAAACGATATTTAAATTATGGATATTAAGCAAAAATTATTCATTGAGCTACTAGAAAGTAATAAGAAAATAATAAAAATGTATTACTCTTCTGGTAAAAAAACTATGGTTATCAGGCAAAAGAAATAAAGTGGTTATTTTCTCTGATAAATGCCTATACTTAATAATGCACGTTCATCACAAAAAGAATGTTTTGTATTTCTATGGCAACTTTTGGCTTGCAACTGGTTATTTTGTTTACTTATGTGTTTCCGTGACCAATCTTGCATTTTACCATAGAGGGTATGCTTATACCTATAACTAGTAAAGGAGAGAGTTACACTTGGGTCACTGATACTATTCACAATCAAATCAGCGCATACATCGCGTCAGCGTACCAAGCTTAACAGGAATGAATTTTAATCTCATCGAGATTTTATTATGATGTGTGTAGGGAGCAATAAATTATTCTATTTCCTTTTAAAATTCCATCCAGAGTAAATGGCAGAGAAAATAGCCACCAAACTAAAGGACATGCGAGGAGAGATTGTTAATGAAGCTTTCGATATTTTAACCCCATGTTAATGCACTTTTGTGGTTCCAAAGCAAATCATTTTCAATCCCCCAGGTGGCATTGTTCTCGGGAATATGACCCAGATATGGAGTAAACGCCTCTGAAAATGGTTTAATCTGAAAATGTTTCCCTGGGCAAGGACGATGACCCCATTCTCACGAGGATTATTCTCACACGAGCGCACCGTGGATCGAGTAATTTTCTCTTGATCTGTATTTTCGAAGAATCGGAGTAATACAATCCATTATCCACTGTATTTTCCACAAATGGATAATGGTTATGACAACATGGTGTCGCAAATTCGCGCGACAAGTCCTGTTTTTAGAAGAGAAATCCCATGAGGAAAGTAAAGAGATTAAACTTCATCTTCCATATCGTAAAATCAGGAATAATAATCGAACAATAAACTTATAAGTAAATGAATGAGTGACCTAATATGAGTAAACTAACATCGAAGCTAAATAAAACTCCAATAAAATGCATTCCTTTTGTTTTGTAGAGGTATATCAACATGCTAAAACCCATTAAAAATTATTTGGCCACATTTTTAATCGTTTGATTACAGATTTTAAAACTTAACTCTTTGAAATTTAATATATAATGGTAATATATTTATGTATACGTACATATATTAGTCACCACCTATAGAATAGATCTTTCCAGAAATTAGAGGAATCCATTATATTTATCAAGTCTAAAACTTATTAGCCTATTTCCATGCGTGCATTACTGCAGAAAAAGATCAAAAATGGTCTAAATAAAAAGGTAATTAGGAACAAACATGATTCCAACAATTTCAACATGGAACATTCACAGGAAATTGTTAACCAGAATAACCGAACGGAAATACAAGGTTCTCTCTAATTACTTTTGACCAAGGAATTTTTTACAGTCTTATTACCAAAACTAATGTTTGGCAATTATTTATTCAATATGAAAGTCAATGTTTATCTTATTTAGCAGCAATTAAAAATTTTTATTAGCACAGGAAATGAAAATTGATTATTACGTGTCTGCCATTTTTTTAGGTTTTCATGTTGGAATGTGTGTGGGGGGGAGACAATATCGTAATTAAACAAATAAAAATATATTTGTAATTGTTAAAAATGCATAACCATGGTGATTACCTGAAGAGTAACCGGTTTCAAGAATCTATTTTTAATCGAAAGTTTAACAACCTCGGTACACTAGACCCTCCATTTAAGAGCAAATTCAATTTTTTAACAAGCATTAAATATGGTAGTAGTAGTAGTATTTAGGGGAGGCGACCGACTGCTGAGGTCATTAGCGCCATTAGGGATGGGAAGGAAAGGATAAGGGAAACCCGGCGTCGGCATTGGCCTGCTCTTTACGAAAGGCGCCAAGGGGTCCGCAGCTTAACGTCCCATCCGACGGACGGCGTACTCACTCAAAGTGCCCTCCACAAAGCACCTCAAGTAGGGATCGAGATACCACTGAAAAATATTCAACACCGCGGGATTTGAACCCGGGCCCTCTGGGTGGGAAGCCAGTACGTTAGCCACCGCACCATCTCGATCCCCAGCATTAAATATTCGTACCATTTTCCCTTCCCTTTCAGCTCCTTTTATTCCCACGTCGCACCTGGACCATGTTGTGCTGTGTCTTACTTCAATAATGAATAAAATGTCACCTTACATTTTTCGATAATAAAATACATGAGTAATTACATGTAAAAGCAATGCATTAATGGACTCAGCCATACGGTAAACGCATTATAATCAAGAAGCACATAAAACATGCAGACAATTCGAAGCTCGAACAAGCACTGTAAAAGCGCATGAAAATACGTCCCATGTGTCTCTGTAAAATGAGCTATTTTGGAAAAAAATATATGCCAACGTCATAGAGATTCTTACATTTAGTAGGATACAAAAAGAGCATTGCATCTGCCAGCAACGAAGTGTACACTCACAAACTTTGCTCCATTTTATTTTTTTGAAGCGACCTGAAACACCACAAGCGCTGAGCAAGATTAAAAAAAAGGAAATATTCAAAGAGAAACACGCAGCGTACATGTAGCGTACATGTTCAGAGAAATGACTTCAGCAAAGTCTAAATGTTATCATTGGAAGAATTCTCTTGGCTCAAGGGCATACAAAAAAAAAGAATTGGAAAGATGCAAACCATTAAAAAAAATACTTTAATTGTTTTGAAACCCCACTTGAGGGGGCGGATTAGCGTGCACTTCGCTACTCACCCGATAGCCGTCACTTATATCAGGGCTGAGTGAAGGACCTCTGCGCGCCAAATTACAACTGCACGCCCCGGCCAATTGAGAGGCGGCGGGCGGGGACAGGGAGACAAAAGAGATACGAACATGTTATCTACATGCTTCAACACAACATTGCTTCTCTATTAGAATTTATTTTCGGACATTTACTCGCGAGGGAGGTGGATTTTGAGGTTATGTTTCCATCTGAGCGAGGGAAACAACGGGTATTTAAAAAAACACAAACACAACCCGCAGACATAATATCAAGCAAGGGATCGAGGTACGCACGATTCGAACCGTTGCTATTCCCGAGCGAATCAAAAACGGATACGTGTGAACCTACAAGCAAGCTGCGTCCTTAACCAATATCAGGCTAACGTGCCGCAAAATGGTGACGGAAAATTCGACTCGAGTTGTTCAGGCACGCCGTGCTCGAAGTTAAGCGCCTTAGGCAATCAGTCATCACGTGAACGTCCCCTCCAGATCCACATCTCCAACTAAGCTTCGATTTTAAAGAAGACAAATCCTTACCATGTCAAGTACCGTTTTTAAAAAAAATTGAAAGTGGAATCAAACACAACAGCAATCGCTGCATAAAAAAACTGTGCAAAGAGATACATTTTTCACACTTAGCATAACAATATGTGTGTTGTCAGCATTGCGGCAAGCTAATCGTTACCACCGCTAGTTTGGCTGAGATAATTATAGATTTAGATTCTGAAATTATCAGGAAATTATCAAAATTCGGCTCAGTAAACTCAACTTTGTTAGGAATTATTCTTTAAGTGCACTGAGACAAAAGCGACTTGAAATGAGAAGATGAGAGATGGATCCTTTCGCCAACAAACACACTGAATTTTGTCTCGCTGATACCATTTAAAATTCAGGCAAACTTCACATGTTAGTTAGAACAAATAACCTGGGACTACTCTCTCAATTAACCGATGTACACTGGGAACACCGCTAGATTTGAATCCATTGCTGGCTGGACCAACCCGCGGAAGGGGTCAACGCACCAACTTCAAAGTGTCCAGAGCGCTTTTTGGATAAGTCCGTTCAGATTTGATACAACTGACTACGTTTCATGCACGAGAATGAAGGCCATAATTACGACGAGTTTTAAGTGCATACGGATAATTAATTACTGCGTCGAAAATTGATTATGAGGACAAAGCCTCTTTTCCGATCGACGTAATGGAAATTACGCTTGGTAATCGAGCATCATCAGTGATATGCGGGTGGGGATGAGCTGATTTTGCCAAAATATCAAAATTTGTTTTCTTTTGAATGCTGCTTAATTTTATTTCTGGCTTTTACACACATTAACTCTCAATGTATGCAGAGAAAAATGCTTTTGGGATTTTTCCATGCCCTTGTGAAAGAAATCTGACGTTTTTTTATATGCACTGGAAGATCCTCTGTGGTAAATAAATGTTGGCGGATGGTGAATCGGTTTAGTTACACGTGGGTTACCTGAGATGGGCTTAGCTGGGGTAATTATGGGAAAAGGACTCCATTATAAGCTGAGCAGTACTCGAGTAATTAGAAAGATTTTGCAAAATAATAATGTGGGAGGAATGAGATAGCAACTTCTGAAACCGAAAAAGAGATGAGACTTAATTTATTTATGACCATAGGCACTTATAATATTAGCCATTTGCTTATCGCCAAAATTATTGAAATATTATAAAATAAATATTGAAAAATAATTACATAACACCCTATGTATTATTTTACTTTTGAATTTTTTTAAATTTCCTCATGACTTAAAATTTTAATTTTTAAGAAAAATGGGCGCTTGTTCATGAAAAATATTATAGCTATGGTTTCAGAAATATAAGAAAATTTGAGGTAACCTATACCCCAATGTAAAAAGGAACAGGGATATATTGTAGAAGGGGAGAAGAGCCATACGCTACTTTTCATGTAGTAAACTTAATAAATCACTTTCTAGGAAAAAAACATCAGCAAATCACAGCTGGTGTCCATTCGTAATAATTTCTGAAACATGTTGCAAAAGGAAGATATATTTGTGAAGTTAAAATGTATCTTAGCCTCGATATGTATTGAAGCTTATTAGAAATAATTGGGGAGAAAGTACTTCGGGCGGTGGCTACCAGTATTTTTCCAAGTCGGTCATTGTGGTGTTGTGGTGAGTTTATCGTCATTCATTCAAATGTATCATTCGAGGCTGATAGACCATGACTTAACGTAGTAGCTGCTTTACGTGATGGTCAGTGCCAGCTCAATTTCCTTTCGTCTAGGTTCAAAGTAAAGTATGGTTCCGATATGCATTATTATAGATTATGTAAACGGTCATAAGAGTTTTTATCCGTCATGGAGTGTCGTATTTCTTAATTCGTGATCAGATGTAATTAAATATTAGATAATGATCGTTCGTCCATTGGTGAAATGTCCATTTAAATTTCATCGTTCTATGATATAAAATAAGAATGGCATTATTTTTGGAGAAGGAAAGGGAGTGAAAAATGTACTAAATTGTAAGTAAGACAGGATTGTTTATAGCTATCATAGAGAAGATAGAATCAAATTTAACATATTTTCAAAGACACATGAGACTGAAAAAGAAATTAACAATTATTAATCATTCGTATTACTGATTACATTTGCAGAGTAAGAGAATATTGAAAATTTAAATTACTGCATGGTTTCTGGCATGATTATAACGATGAAGCCATTTTCAAAATATTTCTTCTCAACCTAAACTTAAAAGAAAAACTAGGAGTTAGGATTTATGTTGAATTTTAATGCCCCGCAAGATGGATGACTGATTTCAAATCACGATCTACTACAATTTAGGCAATGAGTAGTCCATAGACTATTCACACACAAACCTCTAAATCATACAGAACGTGGGCATAATTTAAGGGTTAGTGAAAACTTTGCTATGCTTACAACGTCTATAGGGCAAAAATGTTTACGTGTTAAGTTCGGTTGCCTTGGATAGCTTAAAGAGACTTCTGACTGATAGCATCGCTAATAGCAACAGTTGAGATGTAAACCCTTCACTTCCTTCAAAATCAGCTTCGAGGGAAGGTTTGGTCATCAGTGTGACCCAGTTCCTCGATCGCACTCATAGAAGACGTCTGTGGTACCCAGATTCGAGTATACGCGACCGATCCTATCACAAGCGAATTGATTTTTACTCCGATTCAATTCTCGTTGCCGATGGAATTTTCAAAGTGACTCCGATTAATGATCAACACATCTAGACAGTATCGATCGTAGTATATGCAATAAACGATGAACCCGCTAGACCTTCCGATAAAGGTAGGCCGATGTCAAAAATGCCGATTTTTATAGCAATCTTGTGCCCAATCTTATTCGTTCCAAGCTCCAATTAACAGTCTGTACTGAATAGTGCACTTTCACAGGGTGGTTGACTCTCCATTCATATCTGATCAACGAAAACTATGGACATCCTAGTTAGTACACAACAATCGCATAAAAACAGTACATTGGACGTAATGACGAAATATTTCAAACTTCAGTTAACCGATGATTCCTGACGTATTGCAGTCTTGAGAGGGATTTAAAATGTGTTTTTATAGAATGTGTAGGTACCTCTTAACACCCTCGGAAAATAAAAAATCTCAGTTTAAATGATGACACTTTCTCTATCAATACAAAATTATTAATTTTTCAAACTCCTAGAACGTCATAAAGATCAGTTTCCTTTTCACAAGAGGCTTTAAGTTTATAGATTCTTATTTGCTATTTTTAATTTACTCCGAGTAAAAATTCACACATTTCTCAAATATTCTTGAATCTTAAGTACCTTGTGCATAGTAACCTTAATGATTATGGTCTTAGATTGACAGATAAAGAGTGTTTAGTTTTTTTTTTTAAGATTTAGCATTTAAAAAACGCAACAATCAAGGGAGTGTTTCTTTCAAAATGTGCCTGTGAGCATTTTGGATTATGTCACATTTTCTAGATTTTTTAGAAAGAGACATAGCCATGAGTTTTTAAAGATTGCTTCTTAAGAACAGCTAATAAAGGATTTGATAATTACACAGATTCAATTTCAACCTTTTCACATTTATAGAATATAACTAAACTAATGAGGGTGAATCGGATACTTATTTCTTCAAACACCAGCGCATCACGAGGAATCATATTTCCTTGCCCTAGATTCTGTTGCGGCGAGGGGAAGTGAAGTGAGAGGACTCCAGCCCATAATGCATGCCTCGTCACCGATGCGAGGAGACGAAGACGGAGGGTAGCGCTGAGGGGGGCTTAAAAGGCAATTCCGCTTCGTATCCATGGCTACGGGGCTTAAATTCGTCATCTTTCGCATGTCGTGGAGAGGGGTGTGGGAGCAGGAGGAGGAAGGGGGAGTAAGATGGGGGGAGGGTAGAGATGGTTACTTGGATCCCTGAGGTACCCGTGGGACTCACGCATTCACTTGAGACACGCCGTTCCTTTTGCCTTCATCCTTCCCGACCCGTGGACTACCCTCCTTCCGCTCACGTAACAAAAACCTAATTGGGTCAACAGCCATCGGGGGAATGGGACATCACTTCCCGACCCCCCACCCCTTCCTTTCCCCCGATCCGCGACCCCGATGACGCGACGCCGCTGCCATCGCTTCAGGGACGCCTGATTCTGTTGGTTGGTTTCCCCGGGTGATGTGGCCCATTCGGCTGTCTGATGCAGCTGTCGACGAGTGCTGGGAAGGAGAGCGGTGGCGGTGACGGGGACGGGGAGCGATGCCGCGGGCGGTTGCGAAGGCTTGCGGGTAGGAGGAATGAGAGAGTGAAAGCTGAGAATGTGGTGTGCGGGCGTGGAAGGGCGGCCGACCCGTCAAGAGCGGTTGATTCTGTGAATTTCATGCTCGTGCGAGTGAAAAAATTTTGGAGAACTTGGCAAAGTTATGATATGCTCAAATCAAATATACATCTTTACGATTGGTTTTTCCTATGGTGTTATCAGCTATTAAGCCTGTTTGATATCTGCATCTCCATAATACTCCTCAAGTCGCCACATGATTGTGTAGAAAATATGTACAAATTGGTAATGAAACTAGATTGATACTCAAGAGGATTAATTTTAATTTACATAGTGTCACATACTATATGAATTTGAGAGTCATTTAACCTTTTTGAATCCCGTTATGTCGGGGTTATATTCCCTATGAATTAAAATGTTTTCAATTTTACCTTAAGAGTTACTAACTTTCTACAACAATTACTTTACGTGTATATATATATATATATATATATATATATAACCTATATTATGTTGAAAATGTTTTTATAATTTTAACTAAATTATTGAGAAAAATGTTTTCCGTTGAAATTATATACTTCCCGACATAAAGTGACAACTTTTGTATAAATGTTACGTCTCTTTGCCAACGGACCATCCATAGCAATTCCAAAGGTTCATCCAAATGCCATTCCATTGTTTTGGGCCCCATAACCGGTGGAAGGTTTGAAAGAATAAAATTTATTTATCTTTTCTCAGTCGCGTATTTAATGCGTTTCTTTCCTGGTTAACTTTGCCACAAAAAACTGTTCTCGTTTTTTCGCTCTGGAGCGAGATTCTTCTAAAGTACCTTAATGATCATTTCAACAAGATTTTATTAAAATCAACGTCTTAATTACTATTCCAAAATAATCTTCACATGATAAAAGGAATTTTACCTGATTTATATCACACAGTTATAAAGATGATGAACAAAAATTAAACAATAAGGCTCTTTGAAAATATATCAGGAAAATGCTTATGCTGCAGAATTATTAATTATTGATCCGGAACCATCATCAACTAAATCCTTAGACTTTTAATAAGTGCCCATGAATACCGTATTTACGTGAATACTTAAAGATTAATATGAAAATCTTCAAGAAAATGATGTAACCTTTTGGTTTATGATGATATAATGATTTATTTTCAAGAAACGAAAGGTTGTAATTGAAAGCAATGTACTCGCATAAAAATAATTTTGATTCCGGCGAATCAACCATAATACTTTCCATTTAAATATAGCCATGATACCTTAACCTTTTCACTAATCTATCATTTGAATCATTTATAAATTATTCACTATGTGTGCACTTTGACCTTCCTTGTTCTGAATACATTAAAAACATTACAATACTCACATTCATATCTCTGATAATTCATTCACATGTCACAATATCTCACAACCAGAATATACCAAAAGATGCGGTAGTTGTTATTATAATGAGTACATTTAAGTAGTGTTTAAACAAATTAAGCAATGTTTTCAAAGAAATACGGTTCCCCTAAAAGTTAAGTTTATAAATTATATTTAAGATTTTTCATATTCATACATGCTACAAAGCTTGCCCAGTTTCCCTCCAGGGACGATGATGAGCAAGACATTAATGACTTAATTAGGGAATTTGTTTGAGATTTAGTAATTCTTATAACAGTGTTTATTAGTAAGATTTGTAGATATCATAGACCAGACATAAAATGTAGCCATCATTCGACAAAAGAGACTGGCAACAAGACTAATAATGATAGGGGTGATAAATTTGGCCAATGAATACGCACACTCAGTAAACTTGCTTTTATCAAGGTATGTTAATTCTAATAATATAACTTTTAAACGAAACTGTATCAGAAAACATTTTTATTGTTATTCCTCTGGTCCTCCAAAATAAAGTGATCTTTAATCAACAATCACCTCAGAATAAATAGGTGCGGTAGAATATTGTTCGCATTTTTATGCATTTTCAATTTACTAAAATATTTTGGCATCAAGACAAATCCTCCGTTTCATTATGGCTGAAAAAGGTGTACCTTTAATTGCTAATTTAAATAATTCCACAAACAATCAACAAACAAACAAAACCACCCAAGTTTTCTCGTTTGCTGATGGCATGAAACAGAAGCACGAATAACAAAAACGCACCTACGAAGTGAAGGTGTCGATGAATTAAATTGGTTGCTGATTCCGCCATATTCACCCAAACTTGAATGAAAACAAAGATTTTTAACAAAGTGATGCCTAAAAAATAATCATCTGAATAATTTGCATTCGACGAACAATTTTAGGGTGTCTAAAATTTGCAGTTGCAGTAAAATCTGTCGTCTACGATGGTATAAAATTACTCCCGATCATCAAATTAATATTAAATATAGAAGAAAAGAACTAAAAACCGGGGATTGGGAGAATATTTGACGTCACACTCAAGGATACTCCCATCGGGGTGGAAGAATGTTGGCACCCGTGGGTCGATGAGTGGTTTCGGGATGGGAAAGGGGAGAGGGAGTCGAGGGAGAGGGTGGGACGGGGTGCGAGATGAGGGGTGAGGGTGCTTGCTGGAAAGAGGCTCGATGATGATATCCTCTCTCCTCTTCAGCCACACACACTCGCAGGGCGCCCGGGGAAAATGTCGGAAGTCAGAGGAGGTGAATACGAGGGCACGTTTGCATTGATGCATTTGATTTTTTCTCATTGAACTTATAGACATACAGACAGCAGAGACAGCAATCAAGAGATCATAGCACAGGCCACGTCAGTTCCTTCTCACATTTAAACAACACGTTTAATCATAAAAATAGAACTTAAGCCAACGCGTAGAACATAAATAAGCGCCCAAAAACGAAAGGAAATTAATTTGGCCAGCAATGGATATAACATCTATGGTTGTCGTGAGGGAATTGAATGGGAACTGGGTGATGGGAAAATACCTCTCTTTCCAAGATAAAAATTAAAGTCGTCTGGTTTTTTGCTATGAAAATGATGGTACCCACTACCGCAATCTAATATAGAGAATGATCTTATCAGCATGAAAACGTTCTTAGGTTATGAATCAGCCAAATGAATAACGAAAAATATTTTAATACATTATAAAATATGGTTCATATTACTCATGCATTTGAATTGAAAAGGAAATTTGAGCAGAAGAATAAATGTTTTGAATATTTTGATAACACAACTTTTAGTCCGATTTTTAAATAAAGTAGTGTAAATATTTTCATCAATTAATAATAATCTGGGTTTAAAAATATTTTAAACCTAACTGATAGATAGTTTGATGCATATCAATTTAGCAGGTATTTCCTGCGTTGTAGTAATTGCTATAAACATAGCATGTTTATATTTCTCGAGTCATTTAATCCAGATGAAAGAAATATGAAAATTTCTAACACCTAGTGATTTTGGTTTTTTTATTTAAAACTCTAATTACTATTGGTACAATTGCATCAACAAAGGTGTACTATAAATTAGAATGTAGGCTTCGGGGTGTTGGATGGCCCTTTAAAACTACGTGTAATATGTACCATCCATAGGATTTAACTTCCCGTTTTTACCCTATAAGTACTGTTTTTTCTACGGTTTTTCATGTACTCTACCTTCTCTGCCGTCCAAAAACCTATTCGCGTCCTTAATCTTCCTCGTTTACTTAGCGGCCTCAATTGCAATACGTTCTTTAACATTCCCGTGCCTCTCAGTATTTTCTCCTCCCCACCCTTCCCCTTTTTTTCGGATTTTGCTTCAAAAATTCCTCTCATCTCCTAGCATAATTTTAAACTTGGCCGTCATTTTTCCTTTCTCGACAACCTAATTACTTTTCATGCCCACATATCACAATATTCTAATCTACGCTCATCCTCTTGCGTAAAAGGCCAGGTTTCTAAACCATGCATTACTACCCCCCCCCCCGTCTTAATGTCTAAATAATCTCTCCTATATCTCTTTACCAAGCGAACCTGTCACCTTGGCCCTCCTGGTAATTGCCACTTTTCCCAGCGCGATTATTCTCGTAATAGCCCTCCCACTAGGCTCTTTTTTCTGCAAAATACTTTGCACCACCAAACTTGTAAGTATTACCCGCTACTTGATTTTTAACTTATCCTTCCTAATTCCTTTGAGGTTCTCATTAAATTTGTTTTTTTTGTGGCTAATCTCCATCTCATTTTTAGTACTATTAAATATAAAAACAAGCGAAAACCACAGGCTGGTAAATTATCGTTGCATAATTTTAAACCCATAATATCTTAACTATCCAGTCACTGAATTTTATTCTCATATAGGTTCCTAGAATATTCATCCTAAATTTAAACCACTGATTTGAATTTTTAGAAACGTTTAAAAATGTAGATGTTCATATGAGCATATTCATTGGGTGGGACTTCAGCTTTAATAAAGATCACCTCATCAAAGAGGCACTGTCCTGTTTTATCTGCACATGGAATCCATAAAATTTGCAGTTAACATAAATTAATTGAAGTAATACATGTATAGCAACGCAATATCTATTATAATCAATTCCTTAATTTTGTTTTTTTTTGTAGCTGGTAGAACTTTTCAAACATAATCAGTCAATTCGAATTATTTTTGCAATAATAAAAGTAAGTTAATGTTATTCTCATAATACTAAATTTATTATTAATTTTGTTCCAAGTAATTATAAACACTTCTTTTACATATGCAATAAAAAAACGCTAACATGACGTCATATCCTCTGCCTGGATGCTGGTTTCCATATGTAGAGACTAACAAGTACTAAAACACAAGGGCAGTGAATTTCACGCATGTAAGGAGGGAAGATCAGATATTTTCCCCATGCCACCCTTTGGTTCTCCAGGAAACTTGGGGCTCACAGAAAACCGTACGGATTGGAGTTAGCACGGAAGTCGAGCTTAAGCGTCTGAAGGCACCGCCGGGGTTTAAGCAAGATCCTTTTCGGTCTCCGAACAGAGCTCTCGGCTGCCACACCTCGTACACTTGAAATTCTTGTGAGCAAAAAGGAGCATGGTGCCCCCAGTGAGAATCCGCGGATAAAAGCGGTGGAACCCTCAGGAACCCCAATTTTATGTGGAAACCCAGACAGCTGAAATAACACGACTTTGTTTATCACGGCGAAGTTTTTCAAAAAACTGAAGCCGTTTGAATGTTAACCATATAATTACCAGTCTAATGATGACGTTACCATCAAAATCTTATTCCATTTCCCATATCTGGAAAGGAAATTGTGGAGAAGTTCACTTCCTGCGATGAATTTTCCCGTTTTTCATGAAAGTGGTATGCTGGTAGTGGTTGCAATAAAAGCCTTGTATTTGATTGATTTGATTTGGACCATTCATGGCATGCGAAAAGTTATCACATATCTGCTGAAGAATGGAGGAATGTCAGAAATAACGCTTGTTTTTTTTGGATTTAGTTTCTGTGACGCATATGAAGAAGTACCATTTGTTAAGCATTCATAAGCTATTTGATATAGAGGGCGAATTCAAAAATGTGTTCAGAATCGTAAACAAAGGTATTCATTTTTATGTCAGTTGTGCAAGGGATATGGTACTTTAATAAACAGCCTCTGGCTATCAAAAGTTTCTTTTTCCTCCTCTTAGAAATTTCAACGGAAAAACTAATAAACAAAGGAAATGGAATTCGTAGTTTAAAGGGGAACTATTTCCCCTTACGGCGAAGGAAAAAAAGGATTTGCCTGCCTCCGTCGTATTGGCAACGTCACTGACAGCTCTAACAAGCGCTTCGAATATGTGTGTGGCGAAATATGTGATCAAGAGGGGGTTGGGAAGAAGAAAAAATACGAAGAAAATCGCGTAGATACAAATTTTTGGAGAACGTGGGGCTGACATTCGTGTTTGCTCTATCAAACACAAGAGTGCACTTTCAAAAATAAAACGTATTTACGAGACGTAATTGCTTTATCTTTTCCTTTTAAACCTTGCTCGAGGAATTTTAGACGCCAATTGGCTCAGTCGACGGTGAAATTTTCTTCGCCCGTTCGATTTGATCCGTGGTAGTGGGATAAGCTTTCCAGAACGAATTTTTTGACTGCTCCTCCGCCTACTCCATTTTTTTTAGCATTTCGCTTTTGAATTTCGGATTTCAGAAAATATTCAGTTGAAACAATGAGACCATGCTAATGGGAATCACTCACATGCACACGTAGTCAGTCTCAATGACGCCACGCGAAAATTTGGCATCATTCTTGGGAAAAATCAACCAAAATAGACGTGCAATCGCACGAGAGATTCCAGACTTTCTAGCAAATCAGCCATTGATAGATAGACACTCCGTGAGTCGTTTGATGTGTTTATGCTTGCGGAGGTACACACTGAACGACAAACTCTCTCAGAAAGCCCTTTGCAAAACGCTCTTATGTTTTTTACCCTATAATTTAAAACTAAACAATTAAAGACTTCCAAGGAAAAGTGAGCACTAGATATATGCCATACGAAAGGTTCGCACGGTGAAAGAAAAATTTACGTAAGTATTCCTCTTTTGTTCGAAAATACACGAAGCTGAATGAAAATTTCGAGCGTTCGAGCAATTCAATTTGCTTGCTCATAGTCTGTTCAGTTGTAATCTCTTCAGTTAAAAGTTTCAAGTACATAATCACCTTGTTATTTGATCAATGAGATCACGGTACTTTAATCATTAAAAGTTTCAAGTTCCATTGATTGGATGCATTTACATTTCCATAAAAAATATAGATTACAGAGAATAGAAGAAAAAAATGAATCGGCTTTTGAATGAATGATTCTGGGAATAAGAAATTTATGTATTCAATTGGATTTCATTTTAAAGGTAATGCAGTCTTAATGTCCATCCAAATCAGAGGAAAAGATTTAAATACTGCCAGAAAGGGAAGTCCTCTATATATTACGTGCACAAACAAACCAAGGTATTATAAACACAAGTCTCGTGATTTAGATCCCGCGTACATAGACATACGCTCATCTATATTATTAGACTTTTGTTTGCAATAAAGAAACTTTTTGAGGGTGATTTCTATTATATTTTAATATCTAGAAAAAAACATACGCTAAAGATATGCATTCATACGATTACTATATCATGAAAATTTTACACCAGATTTGTATCCGTCACTACATTTTTACAAATGTAATCACTGTTAAATTTACCTGGTAATAATATATTTGAGTGTCACATACGCTGACATTGTTCTCAATATGGAAGTATCCTCAAGAAGGGGAAGGGGAGTTTTGCGTGCGCCTAATATGGCAAGTGGCTGAAAAGATGTAAATGTATTCTAAGGATAAGATGAAGGCGCAAATAAAAAATGCAGAGATGTAAAACGGGACTGACACGAGCTGTGATCATGTAATGCATTTTTTCCGCGGGTGAATCCAAGGGAAGGAGAGAGAATTTCTCAAGCAGAAACACTGGGAAATGGGCGCAGTACAAGACGTCGTCGTACGATTTCAGTCTCATCTTCCAAGGAGAGAAGAAGCTCCGCTCTCAGCGTCATACCACACGGAACACTCTTTTTTGTAGGCTTTTATGGTAGCCGTAAGAATGCTTTCATTCACTCAGTCAGTAAACACTCCCATCTCCCTGGGACATATCAAGCAATTTGATGGGATCGTTGAAATACATTATTAGCCTTCTTTGTACTGTCTAGCTTTAAGATGTACACGTTCCATAGTGCGATACGTTGGCCTTCGCAACGAACAGTGAGCAGGATTAATTTGTTATCGCGGGTTTCATGGTCATGCTGGAAAAGGTTCAGCTCTCACAAAGGCGAAAACAAAACTGTATTGAAATTGTCTTACAGTGCCTCGACAGAAGGTAAATTATGGTAAATGCCATCAAAATCAAAATGTGTGGTAAAATAATCAATTTTCGCAACATAAAATTGAACTTGATGCTCCTAGGTTGGCCAATTGGAGTTCATTATAGAAATAATTCAATTGAGCAACCAGCGAGGATATATTTTCTCCGAGGGAGGAATATTGCTAATAAAACAGGTCAAATAATCAATGAAGTGGTTTTTTTTACCATTTGATATACTTTCGAAAATAAGTTTATTATTTTGCGCAGTGCCAATAATGTGGTTTGTTTCGATAAAAAACGTTAATATTTGTAATTTTTTTAAATAACGAAGCAAAAACGGTAGGAAAACCTCCTCTCTACATCATTATCTCAAGGTAAATTTCCACAAATCCCGCAAGCTACCCTACATTAAAAGCAGTTTTCAAATCAGTAATAAATAGGGTTCCAAAAATAAGATTAAAATAACATTAAAACCCTCGCGTGTAACATTGCTGAGCATAGATACCAGCGTCCTAAAATTCGTAGGTAATCAGAGCTTTCAAACACAAAACATGTTGAATCTAACATGTTCCCACTGAGTAGATCTAGGGAAAATAACTTGGATTATTTGCCCACGGTATCTTCAAATTCAGAGAATGAAAGCAAAAAGTTGGTATACATATTCTAGGGTGTGAAAAAAGTTTGTTATTAAGCACCATTCAATGATTTTTATCCACTAACCACAATGATTTGTAATTAATGACGAAGTGGTGAATTACTGAAATTTGTTGTTTTCGGTACAGTAAATTTGTACTCTTGTGTTTGTGGAATTGCGAGGTTACTTATGCCATTTCAATGTGTGTTATTACGTATAAGATTTTCTTTCTGAAGAAAAACAACAAGTAATAATGAATGAATTTAGTTCAGATATGTGAATGTGACTCCTGGCCTGTGTCAGGGTAGGGTATCATTCTATGGCCATTCATATAAATAAAATTCATTAAATGAGCAATGCTATGTCACTCGCCAATTATAAGGTCTCATACTGCGATATAAGAAATAAATCGGACTGCGAGGGTCTTTATAACAGTCTACACATTGGATTTGTTAGGGGTTAGGAATGAGATTTCTTGGAAAAACCGGAAAAGTGCAGAATTATTATTTTGGGAAAATAAATCCTCATTCCATTTCACCTACAAACCCCCGAGGGATACAATAACATTGCGGGTCAAGTAAAATGCCACGGAATCATATTATTATCAGATCTGGCAAGGGAAAGGCACATGAGGAATATTACTAATTGAACTATTATTTATCAAACGAGTAAAGGGTAAATATTTCAGCAGAAAAAAGTTGAGGGTAGGCATTATTTCGCGTCAACAAGAGCAAAACTTACGCGTACGCGTCACATGTTTGGGACCCTGCGAAAAGGGATGTTAGAATTAAATAGAATAGAGAGGAAAGGACAGTTGGGGAAAATTTTCTATGGACTGTGAGAAATTGAAAGTGGATAGCATGTGTAGTTGGAGAAACTGAAGACATGAAGATGATATGGAAGTCTTAAACTATCATAAAAATGCTAATCATTTCAATTTAACGCTGCCTGAAGAAGGAATGCAAAATTCTAGCGCCGAATCATATTGGTCAGCGAGACCGTAGTATTCACTTGGATGTTGAAACCTTAGGTTTTGTTGTTGTTGGACTCACCAGTAACTCGAGAAATGGTTACTCGTGAGTCCAACCAAGTTGGACTCCCGAGTAACCATTTCTCGAAATTGGACAATTTAAGGACACGATCTCACCCGATCGGGAAACTTAGAAGTTATAATTTAAAAAGTTATAGCACACGCATAATCTTTCGCTTTTCACGTTTGGTTCCGATTGCGTAATATGTGAACGTATTCATTTCCACACATAAGCTTCAACTCAGAAATTAGTCGCTGTTTTCACTTTGAGTTCTTCCGCAAAATACACCAGTCCAACGTCAGTCATCCCATGAGTGATTCTCGCGGGTGTCGCGTCGATCATTTCCGCGAAAATTTTCACCCCCCACGTCAGGGCAGAGAGCAGAAGCGTAATTATCAAGCACGGTCATCCGCGCCACCACGGGCCCTTCCTACCGCTCCCAAGGTAACTCGCACCCCCTTGCGAACAATGCTCCGGTGTGTGCTTATGTGGACGTCAGGGCAGAGTTGGGAATAGGACGAGGGAAGGAAGGGATGCGGAAAGGGGGAAGTGGGAAGGGTCGCGTTAAGTGGGTACATGAGTGCGTGTGGCGTTTGTCATGAGATTGATGCGTGGAAATTCGATGCGCAGTGATGAGGGATGGAGGGTGAGGAACGGGAAAGGGGATGGCAGGGAGTGGGGAGGGTATTACATACATATGTGAGAGCGAGGGTCGCCGCACGGCGAAGTATCGCGCGGATTAATGTCCCCGCGGAGAATCACGTAGAGGACACGAAGGCCGACGGCAGAGCTCTATTAGATGATTTGGATTTTATTGCACAGCACTGAATAGGAAAAAAAAAGAGCCCCACCCGTCCTTCAGGGTTGAGTACAACACACGCATTCATATCGCGTGCGATGAGATAAGAAATTAATCTATTTGTATTTTATAGTTCTCTTTTGATTAAACCGTTTTGAATTAGTCGGAAGCGAAAAAATAAATCAATTATGAACGCGGTGATGTGTGCACGGGTTACAAATAGTTATTATGAATATTCAATTTTTCAATCGTTATAATTCTCATTAATCCTAATTGAAATTAATGAAACAATCTTCTGGTAAGTATATGTAGGCATTAAAATTCCTTTTGAAATGAAATTTCATTTATAAGTCGTATACATTTGCAAATTATTCATTTCCATAGCTATAATCTTTGTAAATTTTGTTTGCGGATAACAGGAATAACTTTAAATGGAATTATATTTTTATCCAATTACGTGTGCCTAATTGGTGTAATATATTTAAATTGGATCATAAAAAAGTAATTAAGACGGTTTACCGAATACGACTTCCTGGAAAAATTATTCCAAAACCATGCAATTTGCCGTTAATTGTACTAATTGAGGGAAAACTGAATATATATTGTGGATAATCTAATTTTAACTTTCACAACAATTTTTTATAGCATAAGCAATATTAGTGAAATCATTAAGTGACGAAACTAGCATTTGCATCTTTGATTAAAACCGCAATAAATTCAGAGTTCAAGGAACGACATGGCGACTGATTTAAAATTTAAAGCTTGCACCTACATTAATTTAATTGTGAATAAATATAGGGTGTTCTCTACCACTTCGTTGTGTAAAATCACTACTTGTTACCTTAGCGAAGGCGATCATGATGGGCGAAGATTTCAAAAGCCTTCCCAGAAAATCCATGCCCCGAATTCTCCTTATCTACTTTTAATTAATCCACCCAGTGAACTTCGACATTACGGCTAGGGACACACAAGAGATAAAGGTGATAAAATCTCCATAACAATACCAATAAGCGATAGCTTATGATAAGACCTGCTGATAAGGATATAGCGTTGGCGAATGTACTGATTTCCCCTGGCTGTCTTCCCAAAGATTATTAAAAGAACTTTAATCCAGGGCATCCATGTTACATCCTGATGTAGAAAATTTCCAGTTAACTCCTTATAAAGCAGCACTAAATAACATTTAACGCATCATGGCCAGATAAGAGAAGAGTAATACCCAAAGTCAATTCAATACGAGTGAACGCACTTTTCATTTATGGAACTCATGTTGAAGTAAGTGCAGCACTAAGAACGAGGAATTATTCAAGAGGGTAATGAGGGAGGAGAAACTAAGTAGGGTAATAACGATAAATAGTGACGGAGCTGATGAAATAAGCATTGAAATGCTATTTGAAAATAAGTTCAATTGGTATTTTTGCGAGATAATTTTCAAAAAAATGTTTTATATTTACCACGCCAAATAGGTGAAATTTTCAATTACGTGCAGGCGGAAATTTTCGCACCTGTTTTAGGGGCCCTAAAGGGAAGAATATTTTCGATTAAATCTTTTAGATTAGCAAATTAGACGTATGCACCCACGATTTACTGATCGATTTCCGTATTTTACACCTAAGATATTCGACGCAATGAACTCAATCCCAGAATCCCCACTGGAGAAAACAACCTGTACATATCAAATAATGGACGATCTGAAGTAAAAAGTACGCGTTTTTGAACCTAAATATGGTCGCTGTAATTGTGAATATGGCAGGAGGAAATAATCTATTTTTAACATGTACATTTTCATATTCTGGCAAAGGAAACAATATTTTTAAAAATAACGAAAATAAATCGAGAAACTTTAAGGGTTGAAGGATTGATCTCACGTTGAAACGAAAGTTTGCCAGTGGAAAAAGGTTTTCAATCAATAACAACAAAGCCATTATCCCAAACTGCGGAGAACACGCCATTACTACAATATTTCCGTAAACATTTTCCAATATCTCCAACTTTCCTTAATGCCTTAATGCAAGAGGTCGTTATGCTTAAAGGTGCGCAACCACCTAAATCATTTACGATCTTTCCGAGCAGGTAGACAACTAATAGCAGGTCAGAATTAATGAGTCCAGAAAGGGAAAAACCCAATATTAATTTCTGCCTACTTTCCATGAAGGATGCGAAGGTGAGGATTATTTATAATAGGAACTGTTTCTGGAACACTTAAATGGTTCTGACACGTAACAAAGTATGACTCTCTCTATTAAAACTACCAATAAAAGCAGGACCATCAATGATGTAAGCCTTTAATACTAACCGCCGCGCCTGGGTTCGGTTTGGGATCGATCCGTCACTTAAAAATCAATTTCTCTTTTTACTTCGTTGGCACGATATTTAAAATAACCGATTTCAATTTTGTTGAAGTGAAGCGAAGATAACATCACTCAATTTTCCTGATTGAGTATAGAGAAGGACGAGTGAACACCTTGGAGAGAGAGAGAGAGAAAGACTACGCCGTCATCGGCCTTGTAGCAATGTCGATGACAGGTTAGAGAGACATAGAATCACTGACATTAGGTTTATTAGGTTTTTATCTCGTAAAGTTAAGTGGCTTGAGTATTTGTGCAGATATTTTAGAGCCACTAAAAGCTAGACGAATCGAGTATTTAATCGTGGGAAAACATTATCAGCATTCTAAAAAGCTGCGGGAGATGCCGTATATTTAACTTTTGACGGAGTAATCCGCTGATATGCATTGCAATGCAACAATTTCAGAGTGTAAAAATCATTTGCCTGGACCGGAATTCGTACTCGGATCCCTCGATATCCTGTCGAATGCTTTAGCCAGTTAAGCTATCGAGGAGTCCTCTTACACATTAAAATTTTGGGGGCTTTAAAAGAACAAGATGCTGTGACGAAATACCGTACATACAATGTCAAAGGAATTCTACGTCGTGCGCAAAGCGCCACAGTCCATGTGGTTACAGCGTTCCTTTAAAGCCCCCAAACTTTCGGAGTGAAATAGGACGCCTCAGTACAATTGCTTTCACTGAGCTTCCATATACAGATGCATAATGTTACTTTTATCAGTCCAGTCTGAAAATTATTGATATTTTTTCGATTGATTCTCTCTCCATTCTCTCTTTCGCTTGATTCTCTCAAATAATACGATTTCAAAAGCAGGTAAACAATAGGCCGTCGGAATACGCAGAATTAATGCGGTGTGTAACAATTTTGAAAATATTGAAATCATACTTTAAATTTTGAAAATTTCAACTCATTTTAACAATTATTATTTCTTAAAAACGACTTAAAATGTACTTAGCTGAAAACGATCAATTTTCGAATTATTATCCAAGCTTGTCAATGCACCACACTTTACAGATCCCGAATATATTTAAGGTGAGGTTAAATGGAATAAGCAGGTGAAACACTCTCAAACAGAGCAACGCCGAACCTAATGTCACCATTTTGATTTGTCAAACACCACGCACGCACTACCTGGTCATCACGTCTCGCGTTAAGATTATTTGGCGAATATATCCGCTTCAGGAAACCGCACGGAGAACAGAGGAATGTGTCGTATAATTGGCTGTAAAAAATGCGTTTCCCTCATACTCGATGGAAATCTAGAGCAGCAAAGGCGGCTCTGGAATTACCGCTCCTGTCGTCAAACGTTCCAACTGTTCTAGAAATGCAATAACGAGTGACGGAGAGAATTCATTGTGCAATCTCATGTAACTTATCCCTCCAAGGTTAAAAAAAAAAATCATCATAAACTGAAGGACCAACCGATGTGCGGCAAATATACATTAATGAATTACAAAAGACACGTTCAAGAAAATATCGTATTTTTATAAAAATAAATGAACTTGTTTTAAATTAATAATATGAAGGTTCTTAGAAAAATTACCATATTAGGAAAAGATTTCTAAAACAAGTGTGGACCGATTTGGATTATTGGCCTGTCAGGGAAAGCACAGAGGGTTGATGATATATGATGCTAAGAGATAATAATAATTTGGCAATGTGTTTGAAGCAATTTAGTTATCCTTAATTATGACGACGCCGATAGATATAAGTAAATTTTTTGAGAACATCAAAGTAATTCGTCAGTCCCAAAGTTAAGTATTATAATCCAGGAAAATACTATAGCAGATCAAATTGCAAATTACTAAAATTCTTCAAAATAGTGGCCTTATTCGTCGACACATCAATGCCATCGCCTCTGCAAGCCACGGTTCTCCTCCTAAAAAGCGCCGACGGGAACCTTGTTCAGGCGCTTCGTCACGGCATATTTGGCGTTATCCGCCGGTCCAAAATGGTTGCCTTGCAAGCTCTTTTCTATTCTTGGGAGCAAAAAGAAGTCCAGCGGTGTGACAAAGCGAGTCGAAAAAGAAGAAGAGAAAGAGACCTCCTATTTTTGTAATACACTCTGTATACCATCAAAAATGGTCCAATAATTTTCAATTTTAACTAAATATTGATGAAATACATTTTTTATCGTTTTGAATAGTAAAATAAACGTGACCAGAGCACGATCCTTTTAAGAGTTTTGTTTCGTGAAATATTTGCTCCGATAAATGGTAAGGTTCGGAAATTCTTCATGTTACTGTTCTGTACAGTTTGACTTAGAAGATTCTTTCATAATTCTCCCTATATCCGTTTTAATTGTTGTGAACGCATGAAGAATTCTTTCTTTTAGGGGAAAAAATTCTTTCGTATTTACTTATATAAAAGGTAAGCTGATTAAAGAAACCACAAAAATCGATCGGAAATTACATTGAATAGATGAGGAAACAGCTTACCTAATACATAATAAGCGCCTTGCGACATTCACTTAAATAGGGTAATATGTGTGGCTACTTCCATAATCCAATGCCACCTGAGATTTCTCAAGAGTAATATAGAGCCCGTAAAACGCACAAAATTTGGGTGAAGCCAAGAGCCCCTGGAACTTTCATTCAAAATCAAACCCTTGCCCTCCACTCAGCAAACAAATCCTCCACCCACAAAGCATATAGTATACGAACTTAGGCAGGGGAAAGTTAATATAAATAAAAATCCTCGGTGATACACAATATAAAGGAGAATATAAAAATACAAATAGAGAGAAATAAATGATTAGATGATATCGTGAATTACAGAATCAGTCTATTGCTCTCCTAACGCCCAAGCAGTGTTTGAAGGAAAAAGTATGAAGGTAGGAAAGCGACGAAAAGGAGAGAAGTTTTCCTTCTTGTGCTTCCGTGACCCCCGATCGCAGATTTTAATTCCATTTCCCCTTCATGCGATTTCCTCCCTCCATCCATCCCTCCGTATCATGAATCTCCATCCGCTAATAAGCCCCCCTCCTTTTCTAGCACCCCGAAACCTCTCAACCCCTCCCCCCCATATTCCACCGTGCGACCCTCATTTTCCCCGACGTCCTCTCTTTTGTGATTGCGTTGTTTATTTTTAGCCGGCGCGGCGCCAGTGCTGCCCCCGCCTTTCATCTCCGCCCGACCGTGAACTAGCGGATAAAAATAAAGTTATGATATGTTAATGGCCCCCCATTTAGCGCCACGGCGGCGTTTGTTTGCGGAGAGGTCCCTTTTGACGGCGACGCCGGTTGAATTAAGGCCCCCGCCCGCCCGCTACGCGAGTGAGTGCGTGTGGGCTTGTGCGTGTGCTTATGTATTACATGCATGTATGAGTGTGCGAATGCTTGTCTCCGTTCGTTTTCAAGCGTTGACGCGATGCCGCTCCAGGCACCCATTTTGCTCGGCTCCCGCCGGCCGCGGGGGAGTTATCGACTCGAGCCGCTTTTCAAAACCATAGGAGGGACGAAAGCGGATTCATAATTCCCACCAGACAATAAATAATCATCCTCGACTCAGGGGAAAAAGCATCCACCTTAATGTCCTACTTCCAAGATCATCCAGCATCTTATGAGGAGTTGTCTAAAGTTGAAGAAAAGCTTTTTAGTGAAATGATCGCTCGAAGTTTATGCTTTTCAGATCATCAATTATTTTTGAAAATGCAATGAAATATTTCCAATGCGTATATTTTTGGGTACTACAACGATTTGAAAAGTGATTTCGTAATGTTTTCGCCATGATACGGAATTTTTCGTTTTAATTTTTACAGAGTACCTGCAATACAACCCTAGAGATAATAATAAGCAAATTATCGAATCAAAATGACTCTTTAAATGGTCTTTTGACATTTCTTATCATTCATAGATATTATACGTTTTTATTATTATATAATTATTCTTGGGCCGCGTTAGTCCAGGGGGTGGACTACTGGTGGAGCGTTGGACTACTGACCGGAAGGTCCCAGGTTCGATTCCCGGGCAAGGCACTCTAGGGACCTGCCCAAACTATGTGATTTTTCGGGTACCAGATTTTCCTGGGGAACCATAACCAGCACAGGGAACTGGCCCCCCTACCCTGATGTGTGAATTTCACACGCCGTCGGGCTTAGTACTGAGTACTACCATCACCTACCAAACCGACCTTCGGGTTGATTACTGTATTTATGGTTTATTAATATTATTATATTTTCCATTTTTCCTTACAGTAGTGTCAGACGATAACGAAACCGAGTAAAAGATAGAATTTTATCCTTAGAATTTTCCTAGATATTAAATATAAAAATGTACCTTACAAATACAGAAATGAAGAATTTTGATAAAAATGACAGTTTCAGGTTTAACTTTGTGGAATTCCTTCATGATGAGGGTAAAAAGAAACTTTACACTTCCACAATAAATATTTAATATTTCAAGACCAAGATTTTGATTATGCGCAACATTGAATCCATGGTCATGAAATATTAAATCTTTATTTGGAAGCGCAAATTTTCTTTTTTTACCCTCATTAAAGAATTTGAAGGAAATATAATGTTTACAGGAGTATTAGTTCACACCCGAAACAGAAGCTACTCATGAAGCTTCAATCTACTTCCCTTTCGTAAAAATTAACTCATTCGCTTGCGTCAAATGTGACAGTGGACAAGTACTTTGGCTCCTTAATAAAAAATAGCAATGCGCATAATTCCGAGTGAATATTCAACAAATTATCAACCGATGATATAGCTGTTAATACATATTGAAATAAGGGAGACGGTTTGCCCAGAAGACAACATGGAGCAAAAAAAGAAAAATAACCTACGTCGGTTATTTTTCAATCTTTAAAAGCTGAAAACAAGGTGGAGAATTTTAAATTGCTGCCGTCTATTTCTGGAAGAAAATATTTGATAGTGACGGGAGATTAGAACATTAAGGTAGGCGAAGGAAAATACTGCACTTTGATATGTAAACAAGGAAATATCGTGGGAAGAAGGCAATTTATTTCTTCAGGAGACAGGTTTGATTCATAAAAAAACCATTTGGGATGGGATGAGAATAAATGTTAGTAAACCAAAGTTTATGTAGTTTCCAAAGAATAGAATGGCTAAGTAAAATGTTGAATCAGGAAGGCAAAAGAGAGCAGTCGGAGCAGTTTAACTATATTATGTTTTGGACCAGGATGATCTAAATAGTAGGGATATGCAGGGGCTGAAGAAGAACTGAGTTAGGTAAAGAATCTTTCACAAAGAGGAGAGAACTGAGTGCGCGGAAGCTGATGGAAGGTTGTTGAGAGAAAACTCTCCAACACTTTGATATGGTTCGTCATCTTGTACATCAAAGAAATGTGGTCCTTGAATAAAAGAGGCTAGAATGAAAGGATGAAGAAAGTTTGTGGAATTGAAGAAGGGTTTATTGTAATCGGATATCAATTAGTATTAGGCTAGGTGAGGCGTGTATATATAGAATGACTTCGTGTTCATCATTCCAAGACCTGTCCGACACAATAAAATACCAATATTAATAATAATAATCCTTTATTGATCAATGACAAAGCCAAGCACATCGTTGGATGTAATTTTAATGTTATTAGCTGATGGAAAGAGAGAGCGCAGAGTTGTGGGCAATATATTCTTTTGGAAGAAAGCCATCGTACCGTGGACGATATTGTGCTCTAACCGTAGTGTGCGCATTTGATTCACATTGCCACACTTGATTAGAACTGAAGAAGGTGTATTTTAGCTGAGAGAGGCCGTATCGTTGCAGTAAGGCAAATGTGTATCAACCTCACTTCACACTTAAATGAGAGATAACCTCGACTCCAAAACTCTTTTAGCACACTGTAAAACCAAACTCTTTTCTGTAAGCTTTATGTACGGTTCAGAGTTTTAGAGAGATAGCGCAAATTTGAGGGAGAATCTTCCAAGGAACTTAAAAATCATTGATATTGAAATCGTATAAGGCGTCATTGAAATCTCATATCCAGTTACGACATCTCCTTCTGCCGTAATACATGAACTTAGATTGTCTCTCGGAGTACAATTTTGTGAGTGTAAAGATAACGGAAACTAAAAATAAAAGGGAAAACTCCCTCCGCGTTATGAACCCAAGTCAATCAAGCATGGCAAATTAAAGGCGTCATCTAGAGTGATGCTCTTATTGGTGTGGTTCGCGCCGATCCGCGAACTGTTGGTCACCAGTGTACGGTCAACTGCCCGAGAGTAATTGCGAGATGTACACTATCCTCTGCCATCAACCAATATTTGTGCTAATTACTGCCGAGTTGATATCCATCGCAAGACAGTTTCCCAAACAATCCCATGCGATTGAAATGGTGCGTAAGCATGCATGAAATTATACTGTTCAAGGACCAATTACCAATCTAAATTCTCTTTGCATAGTCGCCAACAAAACCCAAAAGCGTACATTTCTTACGGAACCCGGAATAAACCTCGTAGCGCCGCTAATAAGGAACCCATCGATAGTGGTCCTATTCGATTTCCAAGAATTCGATTGAATGCCGTGAATACGAAAATATTATTCCCTAAATAATTGAATATCATTGAATTAACAGTTGCCAAGTATCAATCGACTACGACAACAACTATTAAACTAATGGTAAACAATGCCGGTCACGATTTTCACCATTCTTTTTTCTTCAGAGGCTTCATGAAATTTTCAACTGGACCGTTTTCTAACGGAAATAAATGATAAAAGTTAACCCACACCTACCGTTTTCATTTGTATCGTGACAACAGCCATTATGACGTCATCTCCTTCAGCTGTATAGAGCGTAATATTTGACAAAGCGTGCAGTGCATGTGATAGTTAAAAAAAATGCACCTATCTGTGCGAGTCGTTAAAGGTATGCTGAGTAGTAGTGACTGAGTAAAATGAAAACATGCATTGTACTCACTAAATGGTTTTTATTTTGTTTTCATTTACTACTATTACCCTAAAATGGTTATTTCAAAGATGAACTTTCTTGCTCAACAAATTCCGTAAAATAAATACTTGTCCCAAAATGATGAATCAATGTAAAAATACCATTATTATAATAAATATACAGCAATTCATATTAAACAACTTAGTCAGAAAATAATTGGTAAATCAAGTTTATAATCTTTATCTGACGGTGTGTAGAAGCTTAAAGGACTGAATAACCTTTTTCAACAGATTACTCATCTGAAACATCACGTCTTTAAAATCATAAATTGAAGATAAAGGTTAAATACATAATTGTTAAAGGTTAAATATATAATATATAATATAATAATATATATAATTGTTTCAATATGTACGCATTTGAAAAAGGAAGATTGAGTTTTACTATGCTGTTAGATGAACCTTAAATTCTTCAGAAATGGGTGGAACACTTGTTCGAACAGCAAAAAATAAAATTATAGCCTCCCCCACGGATCGATCTGAAAGTAGAATTGGGAACATCATTTTGAGGCGGATTAAACGACATTAGAAGTGGCATTTCCGCCAGGCGCGTTATATAGGCTCGAAACGCCTAACCCGAGTTGCAACGGCTCTGCGGCTGCCAAATTCATCCCAAAATCCTCTTCTGCCGAACACGTCAGACCTCATGTAAGCAATTCTGTCTTTTCCGTGGTGCGATGGGACGACGTGGGGGATTCAAACTCGCGAGTTGGCACCACTTGACAAGCGGGTCCCCCGCAGAAGAGATCCGCCGCACTCTGGTGAATGAAAGTAAGTTCGCCTCAAAGACGGATATTGATTCCAATATTTCCCCGTCGCCAGAGCTCACGGAAAAATTTTCACAGAACGTCGCCTGGGAAACGGAGGGATTATTCCCTGGCAACGTATAGCCATTAAGACACGCGGCGGACCATTTAATTAGCGAAGGACGAGGTATGCGAGTTCTCCGCGGTGATGATCGCTTGACATATGTGCCTACAGTGTTCCGGGTATATTCTACTGTCATATTGGATTCGTGAATGATCGTCCTTCGAAAAATCTATTCAAGAATATAGTTTTTGGCGTTGGTTAGAAACATTTTTAAAAACTTTTTATGCCACTCCGATACGGTTGGAAAAAATCCAATAAAATTCCAAATTCAAGTGTGCGTTACATTGGATTTGTATAAATTAGCATATTTTTATATGCCTCCCAGATACGCGGTGCTGAATAAATATGTCATGCGGCTGAAAATGATCACTAAAGGAATTCAGCAAATTAATCAACTGCTGTTCCATACGATAAAGCATTAGACGCCAACAACTGTCTCTTATAATGATGCACTGATTTAAATAACAGTCACAAAATATTTAGCTTCAAATTATTTGACTCGATTCTTACCTCTTTATTTGAATAACATTTCACAAAAAGATTGCCTATATGAGGTAGGCTTTTGATATCATTTTTCTCTTGGAACTCAACATCTGTTGAGGTAGCAATTTGTCGCGAATTTCATTAGTATAAAACTAATGGGAAAAAATATCTTTTGCGAAATGCAAAAAATATTTTTTAAAGAAGCAGGCAAAAAGTTACGATAGCGTCCGTAAAATTTTCGTCATGAATATGACAGAAAAATACAATCTGGAGTGACAGCGAAACCATTGCCTGTTGAAGAAATCCAATTCTGGCGATATAATAAATCGATGTTCCTGGATCTAAACAGTAAACATCGCTGAAGCCCTAGCGAGTCTAGAGTTGCAATAATATCACAAGTATTTTGAATACACTGAATGGATTAGATCTGATCGTCAATTTTTTTCAATAGGTACCTAGAATTATTATGTATCATAACACATTCAAATAGGAAGAGTATATTTGAGGGGAATTTGCGAGGCCCCTTAACTAACGACGTAGCATTTCATATACCGGAACGATGTGCTTCACGGAAGTGTTTGCATAACAAGGTTCGTGCTTTAAGAGGATCCTCCATATGAGGGCGAGAGCCTTAACTCTTTTGGGAGCCTTATGTTCACGTACGCGAGGCCTTGAAAGTTTTCCTCCTTGCCGGAGATCCCTCCCAGAACTGGTAGGTACTCCAACATCCCAGAGTTCCCTTACAGTGAGATTACCTCTGGGAGATACAAGATTTTTGAGTAGACACTCCTGAAAAGGCTATTATTATAACGTCTATAGTACTCAACTCGATATTCGTGTAAAGAGGCAGTTGGATAGAGCTCAACACAATATAAGCCCTACAAGGTGCGAAATCATGAGTTCGAGAGTACGGGGATTAATTTGTTCCCTCCGAACTGCTGTACTTCCGCCGGTAAATTTGTGGAGTCCACGTGGGAAAATATCAGAAATGTAGAGATGGTGAACTTATTGGGACTCAAATGGCTTGAAACATATTTCACGCCAACCGAATATTCGGTAAAAATTTACAAACGATGCATCTTTTAATCTTTTATTACCGAAAGGATAGCGATAACCCAATATTTTAACGCCGGTTAGCCGTGCCAACCAGCTGCATTTAACCCATATTTAATGTTAAGAGCTACACTTATTTCTTGCTAATATAAGTTTTGCAGTGTTGCGTAAAATACGTGTTGTTTGTAATGTTTTATAGACTGCCAAGGTATATTTTATAGGTTTTTGGAGAGCCAGAACGTGGAGCGGAATTTTCAAAATATTTTATTCTGGAGGAAATCTATAACAGGAATTATTTTAAGGTGAAAGCATATAGAAATGAAATTTATTTACATGCAAAAACGTAATCGTGACAAAACAATGATGAATATTGTATAACCAACCAACATATATACCACCAACAATTTGTAATTTATGTAACCAACATTTTTAGATCTTTATCAACTCCGCAATAAGTCAATATTGATTATCATTTCAATTGCATGGACTCCCATAATGGTAAATACACCGCTATAGACCATAAATGCGTGAATTGGTTTACTGAGAAGTCACATCTATCACGATTCGCGAAATTTTATCTCATGCGTTTTAAATGGAAGAATATGTCGATATATCTCATGCGGTGGCGTGATGTGGTAACCAGCTTTTTCAATTAGTCTAGGTGACTCGTTGACAACAAGATTGGCATGCTTCATCGGTCAATGGAAACTTTTGCGATTTTTATTAGATTGACTAGACACAAAAATGACGACTAATTTCTGTTAGACAGCTAGTTAATCAGTTAAAACATTTTGAATAAGTAATAGTGCAAGGTCGACATTTATGTAAGATCCTGTTTACCTATGGTTGACTGCTGCCTTTCAATGTCAATTGTGTGCCAATTTGACGTGTGATAGGAATCTACGAAATAAATTAAGTTAATGCCGCAGTTACTGCAGGTAAAAGAAGAGGTAAATGACAAAAGTCACACCTGAGTGAATCTACGTGTACTCCGTCAGTGCAAATGCGCACCTTCCATTTGACTCTCGCAGAACACATCTTATCTAACCTACTTAAAGAGGTTCATCGCCGGTAACAATAAGATTTCTGCATCTGCCTACGCTGCTCGGGAGCACAGAGCGTGGTGGGAGGGAGGGAATGGGCAGGAGAAGAGATTGCGGGCAACTTTTACTAGCAATCGATATTAGGCATTGTGAACGTAAGCGCCTCAAGTGGCTGGTTCATGCACCAATTAATGCGGAAACTGGCAATTTCCCTGTTGAGACAGAGATACAACATTTTCTACTCGGTGTGTGATTTCGAAGACGACTGCGGATAAAACAATTCGCATGGTGAACTATTCTTCCGCACGCTGCTGCAATAACTCAGTTATTGTCAAAAAAATAAAAATTAATAAGGGACCCAAGTTTACAGATGCAATGTTAACAGAGAGCTAGGCATTCAAATAGGCGGTATTCCAATTATCCAGAACCTAAACTCAGAGAATTAAACTGGACATGGATCCATTTATTGTGAATTTAAATTAAAACTGCAAAATTAAAACCTCAATTGGTAGCTATTTGTCATATTTTGAAGCGCGATGTTTTTTTGTAAATACAGAAGAAGTGGGTAGACCAGCGTTCAACAATTAGTGCATGGATAACTCCTGGATGAGTTGCATAACACCGGAAACGGTAATGCATCAAATAGAAAATGTGAAAACAAGAAGACGCATTAGAACACGATAATAGCAGAGAATAGAGAAACGATGAATCAAATTCTATATTCGTAAACCATGGTAAATTAGTTTAATAGTAATTATTGGCAATAGTAATCGTAGTTGAAACAAAACGAGATTAAGTTTAGAAAATTTGGAAAACTACAAATTATTTCCACATTTTAAATTTAGAATAACTTGCAAAAAATTGTTGAAATTCTTTAGTACACTATACCCCTTGCCGCTGAGAAGTAAAAAGTATATACTTAGGGAGAAAATCTCGAAATACCTCAAATAATTCATATTTTTGGTTTTAATTCTATTTTCATATTTTTTCAGAACTTAGGATCCATCTCTATTATGTCGGAAACTTTGTCAATAACATTTTCATTTAATCGAGAAATGATCTGTTTCGTGTCTGACTTCAGCAATCGCTGCCTAATCCTGAGTTTGAATCTCACGCGGCTAACCTTAAGTCGTGAAAGCAAAAGGGAAGAATCGATTCAAGATTACTCAAAGCTATAAAATAACTGTTCATTGTATTTGAACTTGTTAATAGCGAACATGAGCTGGTTTTGGATAAAATATTCTTCGTCATATTGGAATTTTAGCATCAATATTTTATTAGTTTCAATTCAAATAGTTTCCGCTCATCAATTTTTAACAGTGTTTACATATTGAGCATTGACAAATACAGGATGCTTAGATAAAGTGTTGATTACTTAAAATATATGTGAGTTAAGCATCACACCACTTTTATTTCCCACAAGGATGAGGCTTAAAAATACTCGTACATACTGTTAGACTGTACGAAGTAAAAACCTACTTTTCACATCAAAGTTTTTCCCATTAAAAGAAATTTCTTGTTAACTTCAATCGAATAAAGTTCGATGGTTGAATTCGTTTGTTGGCCTTTAGTATGAAGAGCTCAAGAGGTTCAAACTCTATTATCCCTCCCACAGATATTTCAATTCCAACCTCAAACATTTTTACACGTCAACGGAAAACTCCGCAAATCATCTTGCCGCTGTCGAATGAATATGAAAAAAAAAGGATTTTGGGAAATTCACGTTTTCAACCTCCGCTCTTTCGCCTCGAGACTCCTCGGCGGAGACTGCAAGGCCGGACCACCCGGGAAGAACAGAAGACGCTAAAAGTGGGTGCGCGCGGGGCCGGGAGGGTGGACTGGTGATGTAGGGGGGGGGGTAGTTTCGGAACGGCGCCGATCCTCGCGACATCCAAGTTCTACCCTAGAAGCGAGGAGAGAGAGAGGGAAGCTCAAAGGAAGCTGAGAGAACGAGGTCAAAGCCCAAGTTACACGTTTTTCAAAGGGACGGAAAAAAAACACCCGACATAAGTATAAAATTTTAATGCAAGCTGCGAGTGAATGCCCGACTTTCGTCGCCACAAATATCCCGCAGCCCGACATAAGATACAGTTTGAAGTGCTGGAGTTGGGACTACAACCGTAAGTCATGCAAGTGGCCTGGAAGGCGAAGATAATTATATACTTGGCAGAAATTTCTGTCGAACACCCGCCATGAATAAATAAAGAGTAGCAGTATTAAGGGTACCGTTGGTGGAAAGTAGGTGTAATGTCTTGAGGGGTAGAGACGTTTCCACAAACAAATTCGGTCACCTTCGTCAAATTGTTCCTGAAAGAATTGGTTAAATGGGGAGGAATTCTGGAGTAAACATTATTTTGATTTTTTTAAAGTATGCTGGGGGTATTCCCGTTGACACTCAACACTGGGTATGATACTTATGTAGAGTTAATGGTTATATTTTGAAAGTATCAATGATTATGCGATTTCGGTTTCATTTAAAAACTGATTTTCTCATCTAAACCCGATACAGGTCATTTGGATTGCTCAGGGAGTTTATTTACTCATGTAAATTAAGAAATACTTTTAATCATTTACGATATAGTGATAAAGTTTTTGCAACAAGTAGAATAATATATTTTTTTAATTTTTACATTCATATTCCTGTATGTTTTCATATATGGCGCATTTACATATTTTTTACATTCATTTTATCTCTGGCTCTATTTTGTACCTGTGATTTATATCACTAAAAAGTCTTTAGCCTTGTTGGACATATACGTGACAATATAATTAGTTCTAAAAACTTCTAGATAATTTGTTAGCACTTATATGTATATATTCTTATTTATCTAGTGCACATACATAATAGTTACGTGCACAACTTTATCTACTCCTGATGACGCTTTCAGTAGGAATAGCAAACATTTCAAAATAAAATTTGCTGGTAGTCCAGAAAATGTACAATATATTAGATAAAAAGAGTTGAGTAAGCGTCAATTTTAAAAAGGAATTTTTTAAGTTTGACCGTATTATACACTCTAAAGAGTTGGTTGTTTTGCCCTTTAAAGGAATAATAAAATATGGATTTTTACTCAAAGTCATGTATGAGTCTCCATTTTTTATATTCTACCTTTTGGTAACGTATATTATAGTTTTTTTTGCTAAAAGCAATGCCCCCCCCCCTTCCCGCAATTTGTTTTGCAGGAAATCAAATGGGTTGACAGAGGATGGATAGACAAATATACAGAACAACTGTAGAAGTACTTTGAAGACGGGTGAGGAGAAAAATTTCTGGATTAAATTTATAAGAAGAAAAGGGAAATTTCACGAGTAACGATCGCAAAATGCAGATCATTATTGAAGGAAACAAATAGGTGAAAAAGTACAGAGGAAGATAAATGACTAACTAGGAGAATTGAGGCATGGAGAATGTGGGTGTTAGAAGCTAAGAGGGAATGAAGAGATTGACAGGACACAGGATATAAAGAGTTGCTACAAACAGATTATGTTGAATTTTCGCTAGTGATGGTTGATGTTTAAAAGAGAGTGGTGAATTAACTACAGTTGAATGCTTTTAGTTCATAATTCATCGAGGTATCCATTAAAAAATATTGGTAATATTGGGAAATTATGGCACAATGCATCACACATGGATCCTACTCGAATCCACAATACGGGTAAGCAAACATATATCTGCAATTCTTATTTTCCTTGAATCACGAGATACAATACGATTAGCACTTCTTGAACGGACAATAATCAAAGCGAGAGTTGGGCTTGTAAAATTTGCCGGAGGAGATAAGCTTAGGCAGCGGTGAGCTGGGGCTCACGTTGATTAAAAGGACTAACCCCCCTGTAGAGTAGAGAAGTGGGCATCTGCTTCCCTTGAGGCACTGCGGAGTGCCTCAGGCGGGAACGTAGGTACTTTTATTTGTGTTCGGCCAACTTCCATCTTGTCCACAGCCATGGGCTTCGTCCGCGAGGGCAGACGGGGTCAAAGTTTGCAAATAACTCGTGACTCCTGTCCAAATCGAGCTTCCTAATGTGTGCTTACTGAATTTTCCCACTTGACGACATCATATGCATGCCGGAAGAAGCACCGCCGGCATTCGACGCTAAACAAAGGTCGGACAAGTCCGGCAACACTAGACGAACAAAACTCGTCAGCGTCTGAAGGAGCAGAAGTGAAACGATTAAATACTAGCACGCCCATATAATGAATCGTGTCAAATACCACTATACTGCTCTAACATATAGTATACCTAAGGCTAGCCATAAGAACAGTACAAGCTTAAGTATTAGATTCCATATTTTTATACGCACTTGGTATATCTTATATAATATAATTGACGAGACGATTTTTAAAAGCTTTTTCTTTTGAAAGTGCTCTCTGTAGTTCAACTTCTTGGTAGTAGTTAAGCAAAACGGGAAAGAGTTTGGAATATCATCTGTCTGGAGGCTACTGCACTGGTATTTCACACACGGATTCAGGTTTGATTTCCGACGTCGATAGAACTGTGTGTGCAATCTCTATCTCATCAAAGGAATGTGAACATTCATCGCAACTGTTCTAGAGTTTGGAAAATTTTATTTTATTTCGGGGTAAACTGTTTAATTCATAGATGTCAATGGACTGCATTCAATTAGCAATAACTCACTCGCGTTTCTAATGTAAAAGGGCCAGATCAAATCTCTTTTGGGAATTAAAGAGATTCCATTTGAAAACATGAAAAATAAGCAACATATATCATCGTCACACAAAGAACAGCAGAGGTGGAAAAAGCATGCATCTCCTTACATTTGGCTGACAGCGTTAATTTGTAATTGGCCCCTTACTGTCTTATTCGTGTAAATTAAACAAAAATATATAAAGAAGAAGCCACACGCCTTAATTTTGGTTATAAATAATTACTCTGCTCCCTTACGTGTAGGAAGCCCTTATACACTCGCAACTATCTCATGTCTGATCCATAAAAATAGCAGAGTGATGGAGATTGCCCAATGACGTTTCACTATGAATATGTAGAGAATCCAAACGTGGAATGAACTAGAAGACAAGTTTAAACAAAGTAAGTGAAAAAATCTTTTTTTAATTAAGGGAAAAAATTATTTAAATCCCATAAGAAGTTAGCAAGATACACGTAGAATTAGGGGCTTGAAGTTAGTAATAATGAAATGACGTAGGAGTAACCCCATTGTGTTATAAAGTCAACATCAATGGACTTGGCAAATGATTGGCAACGAGCTAAATTAACCAAATTTTAACTCACATTTCCTCGTATAATTTGGTGTTCTACGGCCGAGGGGTTTATTTTTTGTATCTGATATGCTGTGGAATTAATGTAACAAACATCCAGAACCGAATCGGGGAGAAAGCAGAAATTGCATCGGGTGAGTTGAGGCAGCATCCGTAACCAGGGCAAGTGTTCCGCCCCATTTGTCTCATTTTCCTCCATGGTTTCAACCTAGCTCCATGTGTTTCAGATTCGGTCTTTTTTTTCAAGCATTCCTGGACTTTGGATGAGTTTCATAGCGTGGTTAATTAAAATTAACCGAAAATTATGTCCTTTTATTGAATTTAATTATTTCAATGTAGATAAATTACCACTTAGTAGCTTGTGTCTACCAAAAACCTGCCTTAACCGATAGATTACCTGTAATAATAGTTAAATAATTAATATTTTAGCTTAGAGTATATGAAAACCCTCTCCGACGACTCTGTAATTTTTTGAAAAATCCATCCGTGATTATGTGGCGGTGTTTGCATCTTTTTTTTCTTCATGATTGGGAGCTCATAATATTTTCCCAGTTTTTTACTTCCTAATGACACATTGTGTGAACAAAGTATGGATTAACATATCTGGCTGAATTCAATGGGTTCCAAAAACTAAAAGGGAAGATCAATTAAAATTTTCGTGAGGAAAACAACATTTAATGTTTTTAGAAAAGTGGTTAAGCGCTGATTGGAGACTGTTGAGATACGAGAGGGATCAGGGAAGTAACTGGAAATAAAGGAAGGAAGGCAATTAAGCGTGAGATGTTTTAGGAGAGCACAGAAAACCGGAAGAAGAAATTGGGAGAAGCAGAAAAAGTAGCCCGAGTGGGCATTAAGAAGCAATGAGATTTTGAAGCCCATGATTAAAGGGGAAATTCTGTGGAGGGGAATCACGGAGGAGAAGGAAAAGAAATGGCATTTTGGAAGACATGATCGGAGTAAAAACTATTGAAAGTGAGGAGAAAAAAAACGATATGCAAGGCACTTGTGTTGACTGGTGTATTCCAAGGACTTATATCCCTAGATGGTGTTTTCTCTATTTCCAACATGTTTCAATTTCCATACATGACCTAACCTCAATTAACAGGCTTCCTAAATATGAGCAAGGTAATGCTGTAATTTGCGGGCCATCTAACCTGAATAGGTTTGTTACACAGTTCTGTATGTCGATTGAGTATCGATGCTAAATTTTGACGTCGATCAGTAAACATTTGACTTTAGGTGTTGTCGATTAATCGCTGACAATATTGCATCGATGACGACTTTGTTATCGAAGGAATATTGATTTTCGAGTTCAACATGGACGTCTTGGTTGAATTTGCCGGCCTCGGTGGCGGCGGGGTGTCCTCGCCTACCAATCCAAAGGTTCGATTCCCGCCTAGGTGGATTTCCCTCCATCTAGGGCTTGGTTGTATGTGATTGTCTTCAATATAATGTCTGTAATGTAGGGTTAGGTGGAAGAAGGGACTATTAGTCTCAACCTCGCCCAATTAAGTCAATAAATAAATAAAATAAATAAATAAATTTATGACGAGATCGATATTGAAGTATAGGTCGAAATTGATTCCAAAATCTATATTACTTTTCGAGGTCTATGCTGAATGGTCATCGACGTAGATGGAAGCAGATCTTCTGTCACTAAAAATTTCACAAAAGCAAGGATGAACACAATCGGCTGCGTATTTATTTGACATATTTCCTACATACTATGTATTTATTTCGCCTAAGAATCCAGGGATTTCACGTGCATCAATAATGGCTCCTGACTCCTAGTTATAATCTACCAACCGAGCTAAACGTATTCTTACTAGGATTTAGTGTGAAATAATTTGAAACTGAACTCCACCCCACTCAATCTCAACGTGTGAGAATCATTTCGGGTTGGTTTCAGGAAGACATACTATTTTTTTAAATTTTCAGAGTTAAATTCTACTTTAATGGGTTTAACATGAGGTGACAGAACTTGAAATATGATGTGACAAACAGAGAGAATGAAGAATGTTAACGTGACATCGGATATCGAGGCGACATTAGATTTTGATCAATACTGTCGATATTTGCCACACCGATATTGACATATTTTCTGATGTCGTCGAGATTGTCATATAAAAAATGATCAACAATGTACTTTCAAAGAAACTGCGGGAGATGCCGCAACAGTAACTTTTAACGGAGTCATCCGCTAATGTGCATTTCAATGCAACAATTTCAGAGTGTAAAAATCATTCGCCTTGACTGTACTTACCGATATCCTGTCGTGGCATCATAAAGCCGCAGTCGTACAGACATACTAATGAGTTAGCATTCAGATTAACTCAGATAATCATCATTACGGAATTGTGAGTGAAGCACTTGTATGTCCCGAAAAACCCGAGATGGTTGACGTTCCTATTGCCCCATTTTACTTGAAAACTATGAAACCAAATTTGTATGCCAAACGCGGTTACCAGCTTTACAAAATATCAATTCTGGCGATATACGTACTACCAGTCTTTGATGCGTGTTAATAATTTGCACATATACCTATAGATAGCCTCGGGTAGAGAAGCCTCAGATTTACCGCAAAGAAATCAAACTCTATCAGTATCAATCTAAAAACGCATTAATAATTTTTCAATTTATGCGATGAATGATGCATAGCATCGAAGAAAGGAAAATAGATCGTACACCTAGAAGCTTCTATTAGCCATTACGTTCAAATTAAAAACAAACAAGTGAGTCAATATGTGAAACCAAAGTGATCATACCGAAGATGGATTTGCTACATGAGGATATTTCGAAAGGGTTTTAGTCCCCGTCTAATTTAACTAATCTCTGTGAAAATACCATACTTCATACTTTACGGAGGGAAATCGCCCCAGCTTAACATGAGATTTCTCTAGCAGAGGCGATACTCGAAAATACACCATGCATGAATTTGGGAAACACCGGGATACGAACCGAGATTTACTTTCAAAATTCGAACACTCTACTAACCAGGCTGCCACATCACCAAATGAGGTCCTGGGGGCTCAGTGTTTAAAACGACCATTTTTTTGACAGAACGCTTACAGGTTCGACACCCGAGTTCTTTACTCGGGTGTCGAGCCTGTAAGACCCGCCTGATAGCTCCAGTTATCCAGCCGGTGGCTTTTTTGGTCGCAATATCTTCTTAAGAAGTCTTATAAGATGTAGAGAAAGAGCCTTTTCCCATCTCCCTTCAACACTTATTTCACACGTCTTAAGGATTTAGGATTCGAGTGGCTCCTCTACTCTCTCATGTAACTATCAAACTAGAATTTTCACAGGTGTGGGTAGTGTGTCTTTCTGTAAATGCAGAAGTTTCAGGGATCATCAGTTAAAAAGAAATTCTAAACTTCCTATCATATAAATCTCTCGGTTATTGAAAACGTTATCAGATGAGGAACGTTCACGGAAAATGTTCCCCGAGAAAATGTAGGAATGATGGTTTCGTGAAAGAAGAGACTCTCAAAGATGAAGAATAGAGAAACACAATTTTTAAGGTGAGAAATAAGGCATTTTTAACAGTGATAGAAACTTTCCCTACATATTCTAACTCATCGCATTTCATTATCTTACTACAAAAGCATTATTTTGGTGATATTAATGTGGAGTGGCAAATGTAGAGGCATTTTCAATTGATTGGATGTAAAAAATATTCAACGAATTAATGCCACTAAAAATTGGGCCCATTGAAACCAAAAATACAAGATACTGTCTCGGGCGTTACTTGATGGAAGTCTTACATACTAGATGTAAATGAGGGAAGATTAACTTTGCATATTCCATTAGAATTAATACCTTGCACTAGCATTGTCGGGGATCGAGATGGTGCGGCGGCTAACGTACTGGCTTCCGACCCAGAGGGTGTGGGTTCAAATCCCGGCGGTGTTGAATATTTTTCAGAGGTATCTCGATCCCTACTTGAGGTGCTTTGTGGAGAGCACTTTGAGTGAGTACGCCGTCCGTCGGATGGGACGGTCAACTGCGGACCCCTTGGCGCCTTTCGTAAAGAGTAGGCTAATGCCGACGCCGGGTTTCTCTCCACCCTTCATCCTTTCCTGTCCATCCCCTATGGCGCAAATGACCTCAGTTGTCGGTCACCTACCCTAAAAACTACTACTATGAACATTGTTTCATTGCAAGGTAAAAACATCATCATCTCCTGATCGTAGTTGCCTTGTATCGAAACCATAGCGTGCCAAATAAAAATTCTAATGGAATATGCAAAGTTAATATTCCCTCCTTCAATCCCAGTAAAAAATAAGAGTTCGACAAACTTGGAAAATCTTCGGATTAATTTTATCAACACTGTTATTTTATTAATATTTTGGTCCTCATTCCAACTCGGAATGTGAAATCAAATCGTCAAAATATTTCCTGGTTGTTTTATATTAATATTACTATAACCGCTACACTAAATTTACAGACATATGGCGTTTCATTCATGTATATAAACAAAACGCTTGGACATAAATAAATTGTGAACTTAAGTTATCTTGAGCCCCGATTTTTTTTAAACCTGCCCACGTTATTTTCCTTCGTATTCCCCGAGCACTGATAAAATAGGGTTTTTTTGACCCAGTAACGTTTACAATGGTGGACGAAGGTTCATGAATGAAGAATGAGTTTGTCCAAGGCAAAGTTCACGTTGGGTTTCAAAACTGAGCATCCTATCTTTGACTTTCCGGCCCAATGCCCGCCTCACCCAAGGACCTCGACAACCTCGATTCGAAGAAACACTTTTCCTCCTGGCAGACTCACTCTTATACAACGCATTTCTTACCGTATCTGTGGTACACGCGAGACATTCTTCGCATTCGAAATTCACTGGGGTGGGAGGGTCAAGAAATGGCACTTCTGAACCCAATCGACTGCCTTGGACTTCAGTCTTATATCCAAAAAGTACCCGTGTCATTCCAGGAAGCGAGGAATGAGAGTGAGGAATGAGAAGGAGGGTCCGAGGCTTCTTTCGTGCCTTTCGGAGTCCCCTAGACAGTCCAAGAAAGCCTTCCCTCCACAGCCACACTTCCCTCCTGCCTTAAACCCCATCCCCTGCGCTCGGCTAACAACTTTTCAACCCTCCTATCGTGGGATTTTGTACACTAAGCAAGACACCCCCTCCCCCATAGGCTTTGGCTCACCCATCCCCTTCTTCCGGCGACCCTCCGAACTCTGTCACCCCGGCCCCGCCGTCACACAAAATCTCCTCGCAATATTTGCGGCTGTCACTAGCAGTCGTGTGTGATGGGACGGATAACGCATATACATGTATGTGCCGATGTCGCGTGTGCGGCTATGTATACGGGCCTTGCTGCTCCTTGTCCAGACCCACCTCGTCTTCCATTCCAACAAAGGGAAGGAAATAGATTGGGAGGGAACAGAGGGACAATTTCGGATATCGGAATATGATCGGAATTGATATTCGTGGTCAAATTATAAGGAAATAAAAGTAAATCAATATGCCGAAGAGAAATGATGCATCTGTCGTAATATAACGCCGACATTTCATTTATTTTGATAAAAAAATCATACGATCATTTCGTAGAATTCGAAAACATAAAAGATGAACTTGGGAGAAAGACTCACACAACGATAAGAGGAAAACTTTCATGTTTTAATCAAAGTATAAAATATTAATTTTCCGAGAAAAATTTGTGCGATAAAAAAACTCTCTGCTATAATTTTGAGTATAATAACTTAATGTCCGTGTAAAAAAATGTAGACCTACTCACATTTTTGAATGGACGCTTAACTTAAAAAAATGATAAGATTAGCATGAATGCCTAAGCGTAGAGGGGGGACTCGAAGACTCTTTGTGGTAAAAAAAGAGAGATTTGGTTGGGAAATGAGTTTTTTATCAAGAATAATGCGGATTGGATGCAGTGGTAGGGGATATGCATGAAAGATGAGTGCTACGCCGCTAGGGTCAGGGAATGGATGAGAGTCGAATAACCAAACAGACGTGAGAGAAGGGCGAATGCATTTGAGAGGAAAGAGTAGACCGAGAAAGTCATGAGTGAATGTGGTTGAAGAGCGATTCAATGCTCGGACCATTCAAGAGTTTTATGGACAGGAGAGGACGTATGGTAAGAAGAATGGTCGTGACAGGAGTGAAAGAAGTATGAGTGGACTGAACGTTATGGACGAAATTAGTAAAAGGAAAAAGTCCTCTAAAAAAGGAGACTTAAAATAATTTTTTTTCACCGTCATCTAAAGGGAACGGTTGTAGGTTATGAAATAGTGCTTGAATATAAATCATGGAATGTATGAAAGCTTTTTAAACAAGCAAATAAATTATCCGTAAATTATTAAAATATTTAAATATTATTAAAATCACGACGCTTGAGACCTTTATTATTAGAATATCATGTCAATATCCTTTCCAAGCAAGTGAGATAAAAGTTTATGCATGTACATTAAAATTAGAAACTTATTCCATGGATAAACTAAATCTACTTACCGTCTTCATCCTTACGTGGTAAGTACATATGTGTCCTAATGTAACCGTATCGGCGTATGATTCCAGTTTGTCCGTAAATATTCTTTCTTGATAGCAAGTTTCAAAGACGACCTTAACTGATGGGTATGCTACCAATTTCCACCTAATATTGAAAATATCATCAACAAAATCACAGAAATATCCCATGCTCAAACTTAAACTCGATGACACAACCGCAACCATACATTTGTAAAAAAAACCAGCAGCTGAAAATAATCATGCATTATTATTTCTCAGACATAAAAATTGGAGATTCAGTACTTCTCGATACATTTCGGGACTGCATCGATTAAACTTTCAATATCGATATATATTGCTCCCATCCCTGGTAGGAAGGCAGAGAGATTTCTGTCTCTCTCGCTCTATCTCCCCTTGAGCCTTGCCTCTGTCCTTACAACCACGCCCCCCTCTCCCCACGATCAAACCATAGGGCATACATACACCTGTCCCTCTCACCCGCCCCATCCATCACAATCAGACCTACATCTCCGACCGTATCGCATGGATGTTGGGAGGCTCGGCTTGATGCGGGGGAAGGGAGAGAGAATGATGGAGATAGCGGGTTGAATGGGGCGACGGGATAAAACGATCAAATCTGTCGGCCCCCGTTTGACACGCATCCGCGACGACCTTTTCATTCTGAAAAGGATGTTTTGATTGTCCCCTTTCGACGCAGCCCACCCTCCCCTCTCTCTCTCTCCCTCGGTAGCAAAGGACGGAGGGAGGCGTGGTAGGAAATGCCCATGAAGGTTATAGGGTCAGGTCGCTTGTGCCACCGTCGCCTCACCGATATCATTGTCAAACATTCCGGACTTGGGCATATCCGGCGTAGTCAGGTGACCACACAGGATATGTCCAATGGCTTCCAATGGGGCATCGCTTCCATGGCCTGGAGTATCTCGTTTCGGCATGGCGGAAGCGCCCTGATCTCTTTTTCCCTCTATGCAAGGGAAGAAAAACCGTTTTTTATCAGAACGGAGAGGGGCCACCGAACCTTTGAAGCCACGAGACATTGTTCCCTTATTGTCGGATACAAAAAAGAATTGCAGGGAAGCATTACCCTCATTACCCTCATAATGTTTCTAACCAATCAATTGTCTTTGAAGTTGTGTCCAATTCATCCAGTCCTCCTTTGTCGTATAGTTCACCATGTTGTTTTTTCCTATTCTTCTATTTACTTCCTCGTTCCTCACTTCGTCTAGTCTTTTATTCTTCATCATTTTCCTCTATGTTTCAAATTCTTTTATTCTTCGATGGTCCATTTTTCCAATGTTTCAGGTCTCTGATCCATAGGGTGAAAAATCTGCGTGCATGATGGTGCCGTAAATAGGAGACCCCGGCCGTATTACTGTGAATATAATTCTACTAAGTCCAATTTTTTTTCTTCATCACTTTAAAATACATCTAGTAAATATATTTCCCTGAAGCCATAGTTTTCAAGCCGATTACTGATTTAAAGGGCTGATGCTAGTATTTACACCATGTTGAGTTCCACGGCGCGCGTGAATTCCGCAAATTTATGGAGAGACAGTTCTTTCCACATTTCTCTTTGAAAGAAATAGTCTCTGAAAAAAATCACCCACATCGGCTAAAAATGCCGACATAATTGAAGGCGTCACCCGGATTTGCGCTATTCCACGGAATACCCTACTATTGCAATGAGTATCTGAAATATGGTTGAGTACAAATATTCCACATGAAGTAGTAAAGCTTAATTATTTCTCATTACATCAGCATGTCAAAAATGGCAGGATCAATAATGGTATCGGTAATATCAGAGGCCTCCGGTAGGGTTTTCTGAGCGCTCTCTACACCAATACCTACCAAACCACCATTTCCTTTAGACTAGACCCAAAACCGACATTAATAGTGAAGTCTAAGTTACGTGTAGCTCAGATGAACGTTATTTACAGACAGATGGGGGCTAGAGTTATCAAAAACTGTTATGACCAACGCAGTGGCGTAACTACTTTTCTAGAAAAATAAGGCTGGGATTCCCTTACACAGTGGCGTTTACAATATAGATTAAACTTATTAAAAACATTTAAAGATGGGTCCTTTTCCGATGACATCAAGAACATAATACAAATCCCAACGTATTACGGGCGGAGGGATCACGAATATAAGATTAGAGAGATAAACTGACAGGTTTAAATGGTCATTTTTTCCAAGAATAATAAGAGACGAGAATGCTTGTAATCGAAATCCCCCAGGAGTCAGCTCGTCACAATAAGTATTAAGCTACAAGGTTGGGACTGCGCATGGTTATACGAGTATATATATACATATATATATATATATATATCTTTTTTGCAGGTTCCTCCCACCTTTCCCCATACATTTGAAAAACCCTAACCCCCTCATCCCTTACCCTTTACTCCTGGTACTCCATCCCCTGCAACACACCTTTTTGGTGGCTCGCAGGGTATTGATGTAGATGTATTTACTATCACATGCAGTTTTCCATTATTTCAGTCCAGAATGAATAGAACCCATTGAATTCGAATTTCACTTAATTACTACATGGTTTTCTCTAAGACCAATGAACACAGACCAATGAACACGTACGTTGCCCAACATTGTATTTCACCCAATCGGTCTAAGGGCAGCACGCAAAGAATATACAGTGGCCGCATGATTTTCAAAGAACGAAAGTGCAAAGAAGCTGCTACTCTTTTAACTCTAAATTTAATACGCGTGATACATATAAGCAGCCGTAATACAAATCTCAGTGTGAAAAATTAGCCATCGATAAACGGTCAAACTTATGGTATTATGGAAGACGGAAAATTCAAAGAGAAATGAAAGGGGGGATAAATGAAATCCTCGTGAATTTTACTTTTCCTGCTTTTAGTGAATCATTTTGTCACAGTCCAACGATTATTTTAGGTAAAAAGCCATTTCAGTGTCTTAACGAACAATTATACGCAACAATCTATACAATCTTCGTCATTATACCCTGTTAATACCCATAGAATGTTATTTCTGATCCCGAGGTGGCCTTCTTTGCCATCGCGGGAATATCTATACCTTGATTTTACCTTCAATGTATGATTCGTACCAAACCCGTTCAATCCTAATGCATACAACTCTTCCCATTCCGTAACCATTTAAATACTACGCACCGAGCTTAAATATTGCCCTATCATACATACTAAATTGCGAGTTTAGAGAGCTACTGGCTTCAATCACATTATGATACTTGATTAAGGATGACTGCTGAAAACATTTAATTGCTCAGGGGAGGTCCATAAGGATTAATAATGGATTTCAAATATGTTTACGTTAAGATTCAACGTAGGTACGCATACGTGAAACCCTGGTGGGTGAACTTTGGTGGAGGGACTTAATGAAATAAGACGGTTGACTTCTCCCGCTGAAACTGTTGAAAGGGTCTTAGGAGAACTTTATAACAGTTTGAAAGCTATACGAGATGAGACTCCAACGCTTTCAAAGGGAAAGGGCCAAGAATTTCCCGTTAAGGAGAGAAAAAAGAAGAGCGTTAAGGAGTAAGCAACCTTCACAGCAATGCATTCGCACAAAGGAAAACGGTTCCTTTCCTCCTATCTCTCTCCCTCCCGCAAGAAAAACATGAGCTGATGCGAAGTTAGGGAGAGAGCAAGAAAATCAGCAAGCAGCGAGTAGGTAATCACGCTTTCTCGAATAGGCCCTTTCCCTTTCAACTCCCATCTCCTTTGAGACGCTCCCTGTCTTCCGGTAAAACCGTTATCTATGCGCCCTCTCACGCACGATTGTCAGTGAGGTGGGTAAGTGCTAAACGTCATGACTGGCAACAAAAATATTTACACAAGAAGGATGGAAGTACGTACTTAATACGGGTTTACAAGATAATCTACTTTGCAGTATTTTTCGAAAATTTGGTTACCTTGAAAGTACCATCATCATCTTCTAAAGGCCTTAGAGCCTTGTCGTTGCAGCTATTGATCTCTCTCTCTATATATAGTATATATATATTGCCGTTCTTTTCAGTTCATTATTGGTTGTTACGCTCAAAGTACTTTTTATATCATCTATTCATTTATTTCTTGGCCTTCCTCTTCCTTTTTTCTAATTATTTTCCCCTCCGTTACATTTTCCAGGAAGTTTTTATTTCTGAGAACAGGTCCATAAAATTTAATTTTCTGTTTCTCCATCTCTTTTATTAAATTCCTTTCCTCTTTAATTTCTCTCTGTACTTCTTTGTTTCTTTCCTTATCCGTACATCTCATTCTCGTTATTCTTCTCGAAATCTACATTTCTATTGCTTCCAACTTCCGAGTCTTTTACCTCTTTCCCAATGTCAAAGTTTCGCATTCATATAATAATGTACTTCAAATAAACGTTTTTGCAAAGGATTTTCTAATTTTCAATTTCATGTGCTGGTTTCTGAAAGTACCCTTAATAGTAATCTCACCTGTTTCCAAAATAATTGTAACTAATTATAATACTCTCGATATTTAAATAGAGTATTACTCTTAGTATTAAGACCAAGTGTCAAAGCTGACTTAAAGTAGGTTATTCAATATCTTGGGTACTCCATAGGGTACTCCGGGGAGTAGACAATCCTCAATCCCTCAAAGCGATAAGGCTAAAACATTAAACATTTAGTAGTGAAGAGCTTGCTAAATCCCTTGACCGTGTTCTCTCAAGGAATAACCCCGGATATATAACACAGTTCGTTGGTTTATTTAAACGTGAAGATAGAGAAAATTATTTACTCTGATATATTATTTAAGACACCAAATCTGGAAGCAGGTTAAGTACTATAATTCCCAATTGTTTCAATGGTTCTTCAATTATTCGCAGCAACGAAGGTGGTATGAAAGACCTCATGGATACAAGCACAAGTAATTATGATGAAGTTAAAAAAGACGATGAGCAAGAGAATTAGACTTTTCAAGGAAAAAGAAGTGATTAAGATACTTACTTACTAAGATGTATGTCCTATAAAGAGCGGAAATTCATAAATATATTGGACACACTGTACAAATAAAAACAATTTTACTCAAATTTAAAAATGTTCAATAAAATTAAATTTAACGAAGAGAAAAAAATAAGGTTCATTAATGGCACAATGGCGCAAAGAAAAACGCTACATTCCCATCCTAAAGGTCATTTTATTTGATCATTTCATCTTGTATTTACTGCGCACCGTCGTTTTAAAATAAAAATGAGTGCGCAAAGGTGCATTTTGTTCTAATTAATATACCCTCCCTCATTTTTTGCAACAAAGCTCTTCTTCTCCCAATGGAAAACTTCCTTGAGCAACCAGTTCTTCATGCCTTTTTCCAGGTCTCCGTTTAAGCGTGATTCTAGTCCAAAAAAAATAGTGCGCTACACTTGCAACATATTCATGGCCGTTGAGCCAATTTGTCGAACAAAGGTCAAAGAAATAAGTATTAGATATTTTATGGAAGGGTAGTTAACAATTCGAAGAAGACAAGGAGTGGAATGAGTAGAATTTGATAGACAATTAAAATTTGAAGCCTGCTTTAGAAGGAAGAATGCTGGAAAAGTTTGGCTGATGGAAGGAAAAGAACAGATATTCCAAAGAGCGTTAAGGGTGTCGTGAAGTATGTGGAGTTAAAACTTTATTATTTCTCTGAGTTTTAACGCGTTAGCCTGAAGTCTTGCAGAGCCCAAAACAGTCGTTAATCCAAAGGTCACATTTTCGAGATCAAGCGCCTTCCTGAATCGCTGTAACGCAGAAATTTGAAGCAAAATCATTTAAAAGGGACGCGTATGGAAACCTTATTTTGTACTTTATTTGCAGAGGACATGACTGTCGGATTGTTAGACTTATCTCCAGGATTGACGTCCTCGACAGTATTCCTGTCTATAAGTACCCGATAAAGCTCCCTACCGTTTCCTGTTTCCTTCAAATCAGCAAATACAAAACGAGGTTTAATTACTGGATCCTATTTTTATTTAATTCAATAATGGTAGTATTTTATAGCTATTACTACAAGGATTATGACTTGCTATGGGTATTTGCAATAAACACCTACTTATAACAACAAATGTATCATCGTTAATTAGGGAGAAAAAATGACTCCCAAAGAAAAAGGCTGTGATTAATGGAGACTAACCTTTTGTCTTACTCCGAGTGCACAATGAAACGCGTAACGGGGGAAGTTTTTATTATCAGCCATCGATTTTTGTCGGATTTTGATTTTTTACGGGAGGATGGAACAAGTTCGGGTTGCATCTAAAAACGGCTCATTAGTTTCGAATTAATCACTACGGCATAGTGAAACAATGGGGATTGAAAATTGAGTGTAATTTTCAATATACGTAAACAAAATGACTATATAGGATGTGATTATATTGTGAAGGATATTACATTAGGAGAAGAGATTAAAAGGTAGAAATGCTCGGAGAAATATTTTAGCTAGTGGAGAATGTAAAAAATGAATTCTTGTCTAAAACAGCAAACATTTTACCATGTGCAAGGATACTCCACCCCATAAAATCATATTGAAAATATACGTGGCCGTGTCAGGATAATACAAACTATCATTTAAAGCTGCTTCGTGGGTTACATGAGGAGTAAATAGAGTGAAAATAGAATATAGAGGCTTGATTGGATCATGAATGATTATGGATTAAATACATGGGTTAATTGAGACACAAAAAAATCTTACCCAAACCTGCATTAACCATGCCGAGAAAATGAATGAGATTCGAATTGTTCCTTTAAAACTTATACCGCACTTTTCAAGAAATCTATGAAATATTTTCATATCTATACCCATTTAAAAAGAAATTTACTATCGAAGGTGAACACCTAACATCCACCAAAGCAAATCTGATCGAAACCGTGAGAATAATTGAAACAACAGCGTGTTCATCGTAGTTAACTCCAAACAGAGATTTTCACCAGCACACTAAAACGTCCATGAAACTGCTCTGTGTGAATTGATATAGTGCATATGAAATTTATTCCCTCCCTTTCGATTTAGGCAAAGTGGACGTAATCAAAATAGTTTGAATTTAATGGAGGTCATATTCTCCCATCTGTACGTACACACTAGGTGGTGTGGCGACACTCATTCAATATGAGCACGCTTCCTATATTTGCGTGTAGGGAGAGTGACTTAACGACTAACAGGGTAGTCCGTCCTTAAAGGATATTCATTTGTTAAGAATAGTGAGTGTGGACCTTAGATTTTAGAAAATATTGTAACAGTCGCTTGTGGCCTGCCTTAAAAAAGTGCAAATATTAACCAGAAGAGTAGCTACAGGGTTTCTCCCAAAAAGAAGCAGTCGTATTTTGTGGTTATTTTGAATCGAATAGCGTTATTTACAAATGTATTCTGACTCCGAAACAGGCATTGAAGAGTAATTTTTACGAGGAAGTCCGAAAGGATGAGAAGAGCGTAACGCGCCAGGCAGGAGATATTTGCCAAATGGAGGCTGTACCACGACAACGCACCGTCCCACACCCCCTTCCTCGTGAACGAGTACCTGGCCAAGCGCAAGATGGCAACTCCCCTACAGCTCCGATGTGGCACCACCGGACTTCATTTTGCTACCACGAATAAAAAGGAGCTTGAAAGACAGCAATTTTGGAAGGCCAGATAACGTCAAAGATAACCCGTGACGAGGTGCCTCAACGAGGTACCCGTCGATGTCTTTCAGGCAGAGTATCCCGACTTGTAGAGGCGATGGTATTGTTCTTTAGATGAATATTAAAGCTATTTTGAAGAATTTTATTGATTTTACTTTGATCTGCAATACATTTTATTTCCCAGATGTATTCTATTATTTTTGGGACCAAACCTGTGTAATCGGTTGCGATACATGCTGGATGTGACATGGGTAGCTCAAAGGCTGGCGAGGTTGAGAGGTTCGAGGTATTCAATGACTCCATAGCGGAGGAATCAAATATAAATATTTCCATTAGTTGAAGGTATCCTAAGGGGGCACAGTCGAAAGTTCATTTGATATATTTTAAATTTCCATTTTATGACTACCGATGCGTTTTGAGCATCAGAAAATATTTGCTTAGAATCAGAGTTATTTCTCAACAGACTTTTGTTTAAGTTTCAGCTACGCACATCACGTGGTTTTATTTTCATAGTCGATTGAAGTAACAAAGTTCTGTTGATTCAGAAAAAATGAGTTTCGTGCGGCGGTTAAAAACTTCTATACAAAGGCTTAACACCGAAAAAGATCAAAGCCGAAATAGATGAAGTTCATGGCAAAACTGCCTCTGTGTTTGCAACTGTCTATAACTGGGTAAATGAGTTTAAGTATGGCCGTTCATCCACAACTCGTGAATATCTTTCGGGAGGTAACTTCAACTGAAATGATTGGCAAAATCTATGATATGATTTTGAGTGATCAACGAATCAAAGTTGGTATAATAGTTTAGGCCACAGGACACAGGACATTTTGGGCGTGAAAAAATCCCGACGAGTTGAGTCCCACGTTTGTTCTTATTAAAGAATAAATGCAAGCGTGTGGTCAATGCGGAGGCTGGTTTGGTGCTTTTTTGTCGTAATCCTGATAAAATTCTGCGTCGAAACCTGACTGTGGCTGAAGCATGAATAAACTATTACACTTCAGCACTGAGAGAAAGGAACAGCCAAATCATGTGGGTTTCTAAAGACGGTCATGCTCAGATTAACGTACTAAGAAGAGGTTATCACCAACATTAAGGTTGATGCCTATTTTCAAGACCTTCCGAAATGCCATTTTTTAGATAGCTTACAAAAGTTGAAGAAACGCTGGGACAAGTGTATCGAGCTAAAAGGAGATTGCGTAAAAGTAAAAGTAATCCGCTTCTACGAAACGTTAAGTAAAAATAATCTGCCCAAAATTATTTGTATCCTTTTTTTCCTAAGGATTAAGCTAACGGCACACGTAACACGATGTAAAACATTTATGTACAGGAGTAGTTCTACGACAACATTTTGATGTAGAATGGACCATAACTGTGACCAAAGAACGGATGAACAAGCAAAGTTATTGATGAATTACGAGGTTGACGTTTATTTCATTGTAAAAATCACTAGTAATTTGACACGCTATTGCTGAATAGAGCAATCATAAAATAAACCCTTGTAAATATGTATGTATATTTGTATGTGTATGTTTATACATGTGTGTATATATATATGTATATATATATATTTATTTATTTATTTCTTATAATTATATATGTATATATACATACATACTATACATACATGCATACATGTATGTATGTACAAACAAAGGTATACTTAATGATTGGTCATATATACATTCATACATCCAAGGGTATATTTTAAGATTAATTATTGAGCATTTTTAATCAGATATATTTCAGGACCAAATAATGCCAAAAGAATATAGCAGGAGGAACACATCCATTGCTAATGACGCCAACGAGGATTAAAACGAAATACATGTATAATGCCAGCATGTTTATGACTAGTGGGATGATATATTAGCAAGACCTTTCACTCCTTACGGAGTGAGAAATGGTTAGTCTATTGCTTTTGCTTCCCATTTTAATTATATCAGTGAAATCGAGGTATTGGTAATGCTAGAACATTACAGAGAAATAAACAAATGAAAAAATACAAATAACCCTAATATCGCATTTCTATTAAGGTTGAACTTTCTCGCCCATGGTTACATGTAACTTCATGGGTGTCATATTATATGTTTATTTACGATATCAGGGACGTGGTTGAGCAGGAATGCTACAGTAAATAGGATGAGTCTACATTTTTATGAATTTTTACTTTACCATATTATCTTTTCAATATCCCTTCAAAACTCTAAATACGGTTGTGAATATTCGGGGAGCCTATTCCTAAGCCTAAACATCAATTATTATCATTAGTTTTAACTTGCTTAGATATTATTATTAGAATGGAATCGACCTGTTTAAACAAACAGTTTCATAGTTTGCCATGAAGGGAAAAATGATACTATGCACGTTTATCCTCTGGCTGGATATCGTTTGACCAACCAATGGCAGGCATCCCGCAGACTATGTACGTATTGCTGGTGGACGCAAACTAGGATATCCATTATCGTGCTCGGTAGAGTTCATTTAACGAACAATATTTAGAAAAATTTCTCATACTGAAACGAACTCTTTGCGGATGGACACTTGGTATGTATGGCCCGTTTCAATTTACATTGCTGCGACCCTTAAGAACATAGCTACGTCGAGACTCGTTAGGCATTACGGTCGTTGAAGTGCATAAATGTAAGACGCCTAATGAAAAGGCAGCTTTGGGCACCCTGCGCAGTATTACTGGCATCTATGTAACTATGACTGATGTCCTAATTCAAATATTGTGATATTTGAGATATCTTGTGCAAATATTTGTGAGTAGTTGAAAAACCAATTCATTCGATAGCCTTTCATTAAATTTCTCCTCTCGAGCTATATTTAGACATAGATTATTCATTTTTTATATTTTTCTTTGAATATCAAGTCATAAAGAATTAAATTTTTATCTTATTACAAGGTATTTTACTCCAGAGTGTTTTTCAGTCATTAATCTTTGTCAGTATTTGTTTTGAAATATGCTTTGAGTCGTGTGTAGTTCTTTATATTTATGCGTAATTTTCATTCTAAAAGTTTCATATTTTTCCGTTAATCTTAGTATCAATTAAATATTTGTCCTGCAATTAGTCTTTGTCGGCGTTTTTTCGTTTTTGTTGGTTTTGTTACTTTGTTAGCTTACGTAGTGAAACGGTGACTCCTTCTGCAAAGGTTTGGCGGACAACCCATGATTACACAGTTTGATTCTAGCAGACAATTACATTTTTACTGAGGGTATATCTAAATGCTTACGCTCACCAAACACAACATTATGCTTGAAAATTATCTTCCTTAAGGTTCATAAACCAATATAAGATTTAACAAGGACACGAACGAGGCATGGATACGAATACGATGACAAAGACGTTGTTCTTAGTCATGAAATGAAGCAATAAACAAAGTAATATGTTCTTTCCTTCACATTTCAAACATAATTTTACAATAACTTGATACAATAAATTTATTTCAAGAATATGACTATATTAATGCGGAAGACGTCAAACGTCTCTTGCGCAAAGAAAGTCTTGCCTTTTTCTACCTCGTGTTAAAAAAGCCTTCGTTTTTTCAACGAGTAAAATTGTGCTCCCTTAAAGAAATAGCCAATGTTATTATGATCAACATATAATGCACTCTCACCATGGCGATTATTCTTCTGCTATTTGTCTTGCTTCTAAGTCTTGTAATTCTGAGCAATATGCAATGCGGGGTATTTAGGATACACTTCTTGTGTTCTGTATTCAGGAGCCAAAATAGCTGCCTAAAATTGCACGCTCTAGCTGCAAAATGAGTTTGGACACCCTTCAAGATGACATACACCCTAAATCAAGCTAGTTAAGGGCCTAAATGACGAGTCTGGACAGCTTAGATCATGCCATCGAAAGTAATAAAGTGATTAAAATATGCAAGTGATTGATACAGACTGTCTTAATGGGTTAGTCTGTGCAAGATGAAGGCGTTGATTGATCATGTGGACTGAAATGGGCACGCATTTTTTTTACAAGTCGAATGCATCCATAATTAACTCTTATACAGTTGTGCTTCAACATTTCCTATTGAGTTTTCACTAAAGGACTAAAATAATACGAGGAACTAACTCTAATAGAGTTTAAATTAGGTTAAAATACATTTGAATAAAATAACTCAGGGATATACTCCTTTCTATTTCAATCTTTCTCTTACCTATTTCAGGTTTTGTATTTACTTAAATCCTAATTTTTAACAGTTTCTCCCCCTAGTTAAATTCCGTCTTTTCCTACTTAATCTTCAGAGCTGCGTCCCTTTTGTTAATCACACCAAACTTGGTGAAAAATATTTACGGGCCTTCATACATTTTAACCTTGCACCCAGGAGTACGGCCATAAATTGGAAACGCGAAAATCGGATAAATGAAAATTCACGAGCGTCGCCAAACGTCTGTTTTTTTTCCTTAAAGAAGAAAGTAAACAAGAGAGAAGCACACGGACGCGGAAATCACGTCCAAACAACCACAGAAACTGAATAAAATTGAGTGACGAAAAACATCACGGTGGATAAAACAGAGAGGTCACAATACATCTCACAATAAAAACTTTTCCAGTAAAAAAGAGGGTGCTGGAACACAGCATAGTCACCACTCTGGCGCTATCGCTGGAATGGAACCATTGAAACTGCAAAGGCGACCGCGTCGATATCTCTTTAGTTCTCTTTTCATTTTCCGTAACGTCTTCACCTACTCTCTCTCGAAGATTGTGATTTGTCATATCCCTAGCACCCACCATCACTTGAGGCAAAAGTGTGACAAAATTATCAACACAGCCGATAGAAATTTTTAGAAAATGGTAAGTTTCGAAATTTCTGTTGGTACTCTCATTAAGAAATGTCAACTCCTGATTAAGGATATTTCTCAGTACATAGGTGTCTGATAACTCCCATGGATTTTCTAGCACGTGCTTTATACGTTGGTATCGAAAATATTCGAAGTTTTTGATTCATATAATCTGCCATTTAACGATGAAAAATTTAAGAAAAGTGGCGATAAATCAATAATTTTAGCGCATTCAATCACTTTCGACTATTGTTTTTACCAGATGAGAAATGTACCCTACTTCTTCTCTTCTCCAAGAAATGTAGTTCACCTTCTCAAGTGCCAAATATGCCCCGCCTTTTATATTGGACAGAGTATCACCCACCTCTATATTAGAATCAATAACCACCAGGCCTCATGCAAGAATTCTTTTCCTGATTGGAATGCTCCCAACCCTAAAACACGCCTTCAAACACAACCTTCCCTTTGATAAATGCTTTAGTGTATCCATTTTAGTATCCCTCTCACCCTCTGACCCTTCACTCAAACTCAAATAATAGAGCAGGCGTTTATCTGGCTCCTGGATTCACCCAGGTATTCATAGGAGGAATTAATTACCCCGATCTTAAGATACTTTTATCCCCCCTCTCCTCCCAACACCTTCCATATTATTCTCACACTTCTAAAAATCCCCCTAACAACTCTTTCCATTTGGTTAATTGTATCCATAGTAACTTTGTGGAATTGCTTCATATCAAAATGAAATACACTATGTTATCCCACAGAAGAGCTTTATTGTACGACCCGGGTTTCGTCGAAGATCGACATCATCAGGTACAGAATATTCCCAGTCTAGGTTTAAATACATTTTTCAAACTGTGAGAGGGGGGGCTGGAGGGGGAGAGGGAGGTTTGCATTCTAACGATTTTTGCAAACCTCCCTCTCCCCCTCCAGCCCCCCCCCTCTCGCAGTTTGAAAAATGTATTTAAACCTAGACTGGGAATATTCTGTACCTGATGATGTCGATCTTCGACGAAACCCGGGTCGTACAATAAAGCTCCTCTGTGGGATAACATAGTGTATTTCATTTTGATAACTCTTTCCATCGTAAACCTTTCCCCAAGTTCACCTTCGATTTTCAGCGTTTCCAGCCCCTTCAGTTATAACCTTTTCCTAGATTAATAAAACAATTTCTGGCGTCACTTGGTGGAAATTCTTCATATTGAAATTAAATTTAAAATACTTCGCCTTTCCACATAAACCACTTTTACTTCCTAGGTTTCGTTATGGTATAACATGATGATGTTATACCATAACGAAACCTAGGTAGTAATAAAAGTGGTTTATGTGGAAAGGCGAAGTATTTTAAATTTAATTTCAATTTTCCTAGATTCCTTCTTTCTCTTCCTCGAGAAAGGTGGCTTATACCACCGAAAATTCTAAAACAACTAACTTTCTTTTTTTTTGTCTTTTTGTGTTATTTTCTTTGTTTGCTAGAGCTAACTTCAGATACATCATAAAAATTGATGTGAATAATCAATATTGATTGATGAAATAAAATAAATGCACTTGTGCACTCAAAAGCAGACTAAAAATCCCTACCCAGTTTAGGACTTCATAATTGAAAGAAATAAGAAAATAGCAAACTCTTCAAATTACGTAAAAACTCCTTGAATATAATTTATTGTTTGAAGTTTCCGCTAATGTAACATAATTGCTATGATAAAATATCATAGTGTTTCATTAACAATGGTATGTCATTGATACAGTAGAAGGAAGAAATAAAATGATCAAAATGTGTTTTTAGAAGATACGAACATATTTGTAGTAGAAAAAAAACAGCTTTTTAATCATTATAACGTACCCTTTTTCGTCAAATCACAAACCTGGTTCCCGCAATAGGATAAAAAATTAAATGAGAACGTTTTTCCATAAAAAGGAATTATTCGCCAGTTTTATTGTTTCAACAAATTGTACTCTGAATCAAAAAAATTGAGTGTAGAGATTTTGCACTTTGTTCAATATTCATTCCAGTTAGGCAACATATTACGCAGGCGGCCCTCTAATGCCTCACGCACCGTGGTCTTGTAGAGTACTAAGCATTTCTCATTACGTGCTCGAACGCGCTCGCAAACATCCTGTTCACTAGCACCCGCGGGGGCGACCGCAATGATGCCCGCAGGGTGGTTTCGAGGACCCTTCGTCACACGGAAGTGGTCGAGTAACCTCGGGTAAATGAGTACAGTTATTCATCCGAGTCAAAAAATGAAGCATATAAATGAACGAGCATCTCGAAATTTGAGGAATGAAAATATATAAAATTAATCTAAATATTTCAAAAGCTGTAAAGTCAATTTGAAATGCGGGTGCGGAGAAGAATGGAAAGGGTGAAATGGACCCAAAGGAAAACAAATGAGGAAGTACTAGGCATGGTGGGCGAGGAGAGGGGTTAGTTGGGAGAGATCCTATGGAGGTAGGAAAAACGGATGAAGGGTGTATTGATCGGTAGTGGCATTTTGAAGACTGTAATAGAGGGGAGAATATTGGGCAAACGAGGAACGGGCAGGAATAGGATAGGGCTGTTGGAAGGGACGAGGGGTAGAAGGAATAACTCAGAGATGAAGAAGGACTTAATGTAGAGTAGGTTGCTGTATTGTGTTTTGTTAGGAGTCACAGAATATATATTTGGTAGTTGTGTCCATCCAAAAATCTACGTTAACTGGTAAATTACCTTATAATAATATAAAGTCAAATAGCTAAAAAAAAGTTATTCTATGGGTTGCGTCCCTTGACAATATCGTCAGCTAGGCGATGTTTACTAGAGACGAATACTCCGAAACATATTCTAATAACATGAGAACTTATCCAATATCTTCAGGCCTAGGAAACCTATTACCATTCAGTACGTGTTTAGAACAGTTATAAAGGCATTATGGGTTCTTTTATGAAAACTATCGTACCAAATTTCTTACACCTCTCATAGTTACTTGATAGGTGTCCATATACATCGCGACTGAAGCGGACGAGTATATACAGGGTTCGTCCGGAAAATAAGTGTACTGATTTTTTCCCGCCGCTCCAGGCGCGCCCAGCACCGCTCTGACGGGCTGCGATTGGAGGGGGGTATGTTGGCAAGCGACGCTGAAAAAGGCAGTCGGCTCTGAGCTGTGGTGTAGTGAGGAGCTCTGTTAACGCGAACCTCCACGCTTCGACCCACGTCACAGAACGCGATGCCGAAGTTTTTGGAGCAGCGTTATTCCATCAAATTTGCGGTAAAGCTTGGGAAATCGTCTACCGAAACTGTCGGTATGATTAACCAGGCTTACCATTCAGGCAGTCAGCCATGTCCAGAAACATGATCTTTCGGTGGCACAAGATGTTCGTGGAGGGCAGAGAAGAGGTCGACGACGAACCACGGCCTGGACGCCCATCAACGACACTCACCGACGAAAATGTGCGAAAAGTTCGCGATGTACTGAACTCTGACCGTCGTCTTAGTGTTCGGATGATAGCAGAGCAGTGTAATGTGCCAAAAACAATAGTGCACGAGATTATTAGGGAGCAATTACAGATGCGAAAAATTTGTGCAAAGTTGGTGCCGAAAGTGCTCAGTGATGATCAAAGACTCAATCGTTTGGAAATCGCGACACAACTTGCGGATCACTGCAAAAATGATCCACATTTTTTAGAGAACGTTGTTTCGGGTGACGAGATGTGGATCTTTGAGTACGACCCGGAGTCGAAGAGACAAAGTGCGGAGTGGCACACCCCATCATCACCCCGTCAAAAGAAAGCTCGCATGAGCAAATCTCGGATCAAGGCGATGCTCATTGTCTTTTTTGACAAAAGGGGAGTCGTCCACTACGAATTTGTACCTGAACGACAAACTGTAAACATCACGACAATGCGCCGTCTCACACCGCGCTTGTCGTGTCGGACTTCTTGGCCAAGCACGGCGTGGCAACGCTGCCGCACCCGCCCTACAGCCCGGACTTGGCACCACCTGTTCTTCTTTCTGTTCCCGAAGATAAAGAGGAGTTTCAAAGGAACGCGATACGGGACTTTGGACGCCGTCAAAGAGGCCGTGACGACGTGTCTTCGAGAGGTTCCCGATGATGCCTTCGCGGGAGCGTTCCAGGAATGGGAACGCCGCTGGAACAAGTGTATCGACTCACAAGGGTCCTATTTTGAGGAATATTAGCTTAAGATATGTAAAAGTGTAATACATTTTTTTTCCTGAGCTCAGTACACTTATTTTCCGGACGAACTCTGTATAAGGTAATAGGAAATGGCTGTTCATATCTTTTTACCACTTAGCTATGTGAAATATTGAATCTTTGTTGAAGTAGACAAGTTAAGTACTTGCGTTATAGTGTACACCACCTATATGTATAATTGCACATAATGTCTCTTCTTTTCCTCAGGCCACCTTGTTCATCTAGAATTCCTCTTCCATCAAATTCCTCAACATGAAATCCCATTAATATTCTTCCTTTTGCTGTCAACCTTAAGATTGGTTGGCACTCATATTTTTTCTCCTCCTGTTCTGTTTGTGATTCTCGTCTTTTCATGTACTTGACACTTGTTGCTTTAAATTCCTTCACAATCTACTTGATGTATTTTAGCTTTTGATCTTTCTTTTCTCTCTCTTCATTCCGCTAAATTGTCGCTGAATTCGTTGTTTCTAAAGAATGTCGAACCGAGTTTGCTCTTCCTTATTTTACAGTATTCCTTAACTTTCATCTCACACACTCTATAGGTCATCGTATTTAATCACACGATCCATCCGAGACACGTAAGATATTCCTTATCTTCCCCAGGACTAAATTTTAAAGACTTCTGTTTTCCTCTTTTGTCTTTCATTTATTGTTCATATCTTCAATTCGTTAACTTTCCCACCCCGAGCACATTTTGTGTACGAATTGACTGTGCGCGGGAAATCTCGTGTAGATTACTGCGATTAAATTTGTGGAGGCAACTGGACGCGAAGACTAATATTCTTAGCAAAACTTAATTAAAAGATAATTTAATCTGGTGATGTCAAATAAGATGAGGACCGTTGATGATATATGAATTTTATGTTACTTTTACAAATTTCGATTATTATGTTTATGAAAGTGTTATGGAAAAAATAAATGCATGAAAAGGGAAATTAATATTTAGAATATGAGCCTGAATATAAATACTATTAATGCTTTGCGTTATTTTTTATTATAAAAAGGCCAATTCAGAATATCTCGAATATTTAGAATCATCTCAGATTCAGGTTTACCAGGGTTTTTGAGCTCAAAATCAAGGTAGAACTTTCGGGCAGAAAGAGCACACTTAAGTCACCCAAATTCACTGATTTTCGGAACCATTTCTCACCTGTAATTACCAATCACGCCCATCATTGCCAACTTACTCCAAGCAAGGACGTGTGAAGGATGCAAATAAACAAATTCAGCGTTTTGCTTTAATAAGCATATTATAGGTATTCTATATGAAATACATATAGTAGACACCCATCTATAATGTAAATAATTTTCATAAAATAACTAAGAACAATCAAAACTGAAAAAAACTCTTTCTTGCAATTTCAATACATGTGACGAAGACCAGATAAATCTCAGTACGTTATATTCTATGTCCGAGCTTCTAGATTATTACTGAAAACACGCACGTAGATTTTTGCCGACTCAAGGTTCATGCATAGGGAATTAATATTTAAAAAATGTGCATGTGAAATAGGTTATTTAAGCCAATAGTAATTATCCCCTTTGAGTACCCTCTCTAAAAACTAGATTATCACCAATCCTTCACTAATTCTTTGATCAATGTATCTTGAAAACGTCGAAATGAACAATTTATTCCTCATTGAAATTGCATAAAATAAAAGCGCCAGTGAAATACCCACCGCTTGACCTAAATAGTTATCCAATCACCTAAATGCCTGGTATTTCCTTCTAACATTTTGTATTCTTGATGCTACAAGTTATATAGCATAGTTACTACATAACATTTTCCGTTAGCAACTCTAACGTTCTCATTAAATTCAACTATACGCAGGAATTCACACTTCTGTCAGTTTTGTCAGAGTTTCGAGCAAACGCTGTCGGTAGCGAAATGATTTTTGTTCGCTGCAGCCTACGCTGATATCCCGCCATGTGTTTTCGTCCCGCGCAAATTTCGCTTCCGCCTCTTGCGATCAATTGTGAGGATCTAATAAGACTATATGGAGAAATGAGACGGGGGGAAAAGGAAAGCATCTCGGAATAATCGTTATGAACAAACAGAAAGCGTTAAATAGTTTTGAGGAGGTCTCTTGGATGAGAGACGGAAATGCGAAAAATAGGCGTGACTTAAACTTTTAGATGCATACAAATCGTTCGAGTTTAACGCTGAAACGTTATAAATAAACCTATCACCGAATTGAATTTGTGTGCGAGGTTAGAGTCATAGATTAGTGACAGCTGTCCATAGAAAAGATGGCTATAAGGTGTCATTTCCCTCCCCCCGCAAAATAGGAGAATACAGCATTGCATTAGGAAACGTAATTTACGACACATAAATTAATTATTTCTCAAATGGATTTTGATCTAACACTCCCTGCCATACGCCTCCATGTCGAATTACCGTGTCATAAGTACGAGATGTAGGCGAAGCCCTTTGCAAGACGCTTACCAGTTTTGAAAGAAATGTTATTAGGTGTTATTAGCTGGTTTCTTCTAATTGACATAAATTCTTACTTGCTTAATTTTACATTTATGTATGTTACACCTCTTTGCTTCTGCTACTTAGGTTCATAAATACATGTGAGTAATGTATCATCAATATGATAAGGCTACCAGATTTGGGTTTATGTGCCGAACATTCACAAAAATTACCGAATAGACGGGAGGATTTAAAGTCGCAATTTTACATTCCTCCCGCCACGAAAATAAGAGGGCGAGAGAGATGATTAAGGAAGTTTGTGGCATATAATTGCTCTCACAGTGGTTCACCGGAGAGCCCATTAAGGGATACGAAACTTCCAATCCCTCCGGGGATTCATTGGAGCCGGAAATGAATACGGTGTTGATTACAGGAAATAGTATATTGATCAGCTCAATTTCCTATCCCATTGGTCCTGTGATGATTGCACCTATGATGGCCGTGGAAGGTGAGGTCTTTCATCTCCTGCTTTTAATGTGGAAGAAGGAGAAAGAGGAACAATCTCATGCGAAAGAAATCCCGTAAAATAGCGTTGGAGGATACTAATTCATTTATTTTCTGTTTATGAATATTTAACCATAAGCATCATTCAACATCAGTTTGATTTAATAGCACTTTTTTCTTTCTTGTGTAGGAGTCAACCAATATTTTGTATTAATGGAATTACGCGGCATACTCAGGGATTAGCAAAGGCAACATGTGAACGATACGTGCCCTCTCCTCGCCCAACATTTTTGAAACTTCATCGTTTGCCTTCTAATTTTCCAAATCTGATTTATCCAACCTACTCTCTCCATTTTTCTCTATGCTCATACACATATTGCCAAATTTAATCTATAGCAGAGCACGAATGATGAGGTCTCAGGCGTGATATGGTGGAAGCGTAACATATTAAAACCACAGGTATTGCAATTTTCCACTAGATATTTTATTTCAACACTACCGGTTTCGATGTTTTCACATCATCATCAGGTGTGAGCACAAGTGCGTATCTTCTCCACATATATAGTTGCATACAAGGGGTGGGGGGTTTAAGGGGGGAAAAAGGAGGGGAAAAAAGGGGACAGGGGAATTCCATGAGGGGAAGGGATGAAAGGAGGGGTCAAAGAGGCGGGGGGGAACAGTGGGAATTCCATGGGGTGGGGGGTTTTTTGGGGGCAATACTGAGAATTAACAATACGGCCGCCGGATTGGCACAGGTAATAAAATAAAGACATTGAGCTGTAGAGGGCCCCGCAGCAATGAAGGGCCGGAACAATCTGCCGGTGGGCCTCGCGAGTGATGTCCCGTGGCGAGGGTCGTTGCTCTGCTGGCTGGATGACGTCCTTAGGACGCCTGCGATGCGTCGGGGGATCAGTGGTGTTGTCCGTCGAGTCCATCCGGGGAATCGGAGGAACGGGGAGGGGAAAGGGGTGGTCAATAACGGGGAGGAAGTGGGGGGGGGCAGGAGAAGAGGAAGGTTAAAATTGGGGAAAACTATTGGGGAAATTGATGGCTAGAAGGGGGGAATGTGAAGTGACAAACACATCATTAAGGAGGGGAATTCCTTTTTTTGTGTGTTGTATTATTTCACACTGTTCGAGTGCGTCCAACTTGCGCCCTTTCGTTTGTAGATGTAGCACTTTAAATTCGAAGTTGCAGTGATGGCCTGTTTCGATTATGTGTTTCGCGAGATTAGAATTCGTGTTATCTGCATAAATTCCTCTTCGGTGTTCCTTGATCCGATTGTCAAAACTCCTCCCTGTTTGACCAATGTAGCTGGCCTGACACTCAAACAGGGAGGAGTTTTGACAATCGGATCAAGGAACACCGAAGAGGAATTTATGCAGATAACACGAATTCTAATCTCGCGAAACACATAATCGAAACAGGCCATCACTGCAACTTCGAATTTAAAGTGCTACATCTACAAACGAAAGGGCGCAAGTTGGACGCACTCGAACAGTGTGAAATAATACAACACACAAAAAAAGGAATTCCCCTCCTTAATGATGTGTTTGTCACTTCACATTCCCCCCTTCTAGCCATCAATTTCCCCAATAGTTTTCCCCAATTTTAACCTTCCTCTTCTCCTTCCCCCCCCCACTTCCTCCCTGTTATTGACCACCCCTTTCCCCTCCCCGTTCCTCCGATTCCCCGGATGGACTCGACGGACAACACCACTGATCCCCCGACGCATCGCAGGCGTCCTAAGGACGTCATCCAGCCAGCAGAGCAACGACCCTCGCCACGGGACATCACTCGCGAGGCCCACCGGCAGATTGTTCCGGCCCTTCATTGCTGCGGGGCCCTCTACAGCTCAATGTCTTTATTTTATTACCTGTGCCAATCCGGCGGCCGTATTGTTAATTCTCAGTATTGCCCCCAAAAAACCCCCCACCCCATGGAATTCCCACTGTTCCCCCCCGCCTCTTTGACCCCTCCTTTCATCCCTTCCCCTCATGGAATTCCCCTGTCCCCTTTTTCCCCTCCTTTTTCCCCCCTTAAACCCCCCACCCCTTGTATGCAACTATATATGTGGAGAAGATACGCACTTGTGCTCACACCTGATGATGTGAAAACATCGAAACCGGTAGTGTTGAAATAAAATATCTAGTGGAAAATTGCAATACCTGTGGTTTTAATATAGCAGAGCAATTTCCTTGATACCAAAACGATGTAAAACTGACTGTGGAAGGGGAAAAACAAACCTACTCCCCTTTCCTGGGTTCGGGTGAGTCTCACACATGAAAACAAAACGCTTCGTGTCAGCTATATGTGTTGGTGGGTTGAATACTTTTCTCTTGATTTTAAAGTACATCCAGCGCCAGCTAACCTTCCCAGCACCAAACTGTCACCGCTATGCCCCTACAGAGGCAAAGAGGAGGGAAGCGGTACCTCGACTGTCGACGGCGTCCTGCCTGTCTCGCCCTCGCTTCCTCGCGGTCCACCCGATCCGCTCTGGATGGAATCGGATTCTCTTTCTCCCAGCTAATGCTACTTCCTCCTTAAATGCTTTTCTCTAATCCTTACTTTTCTCCTCTTCCTAGCTTCTATCTCCCAGAGATTTGATCGTTTTTCACGAATGGTAAAATTCATTAATTCATTTTCTTTGGTTTATTGCTTGATAGCAATTAACATTTTATTCAGGAAAAAATAAGTTGCTGTTTTCCTTATCACTACTGTTACCAAAAATTTGACTGTCTTAAATGATAGTCGTATGTGGTTTAAGAGGCGTCGTGGTTGATGGTTCGTGAGTAGGATGGTAGCTAAACCACCACAATGAACGAATTGTAAAACAGAACCGTGAAATACCAAAATCTATCAACATTTGAGTGAAAATTGGTTTGAAATTGGAAGAGACGTCGGTAGGCATTCAATATACCTCTAGCGGGTACGACAGGTCGATAGTTAGAGAAGAGAGCGAGCCTGAGGAATAAAGGTTTGACGAATGAAACATTACGTGGACGTGAAGAAGGATTTCAGTAAGCCGAACCCTCAGATTCTAATCGACTTGCTACTCCCACGTGCGCCTCCGCTAGGCTGGTGAAAATAGGCCAAATAGTAAGCACTGCTATCGAAGCGGAAATTTGGATTCGTTGGAGAAGGTCAACTCGAGGTAGGACCTGCGCATTCAGTGTTCAGGCTTTGGAATATAACATAGCCGTAGTGAGCTGATAATAATTCCGATATTGCGGGAATCAGGGGAAGAGTCAAAATGAGTTTCCTAGTCTAAATAATTAAATTTCTATTACTTTTCGAGTTCAGTACAGATTTGAAAATTAAAATTTTCCTGGAATTTTATCTAGGAAAGAACGCATATGTGGTTTGCGGAAAGATTTATCTCAACAACTTCCTTTTAATGCTGTGACGTAAAATATTATAAATAAAGAGTTATTTCCAGAAAAAGCAACATTCTTAAAGGATATTCTAAGAAATGTCTTATTTCATTCTTACTCAGTAATAGATAAGTTAACCGAGTTTCAAATTCTACTCTCTATCAAATTTAATATCTAGGATCACAAAATAACGGAGACTAAGCTGAACGTGTATAATGGAAAAAAATGAACAATATCCAAACCCATAAAACACTTCAGAACTAAACTCGTCAAAAGTTTACAGAAGCAGAACTATATAACTGGAATATTTATATCAAAGATTTTTGTGAAAAAAGTAAAATAGATTTATTTTACCATTGGATTGGATAGTGGCTTCCTCTTTCAGCCTTTCAATTTATAATCCGTGTAATATGGAAACGGGAATTCAGAGCATTATATTTCCCAAATGGACTTGCGTAATTTTAACGCCAGAGTAAAAAAAAATCGATCCTCCAGATTTTATCACAGAGGAGCATTTGAATAAAATACCTTTAAAAATTTAGAAAAACCTCGTCGAACGAGAAGGAAACTCGTTGAAGTCGATTTGGAAGTTTTCCGAGGCCACCTTAACCGTACGTTTGGGAACCAAATTGAATAGATGATTCGGAATATAGATTGATTTTAGCAAATAGCCGCATCATTACATTATCTTCAATAGAACGAAGTAGAATCCGTGAGATAATCTTGGGCACACTAAAAAAATCCTCTATATGATAATGCAGTGCCTGTACAACCCAGATAACGGCTGCGAAATGAGAAAAAATTGTACACCCGTTTTGCATTTATGCCTATAACCTTAGTTTAACAAACACTTCCGTGCTTGGTAAACATATTTCTTATTAAAATTAAAGGAAAAATGGTAACATAATTATCGGATATGATCCTAGAAAATCATAATCCCTTGCTATTTCGGTCTAGCTAGGCATGCCACCGTGTGTTGCAGAGCACAGGACAGAGCAAATTTCCATGAGAGCAGAATGCAATTGAAATATATACCTGATTTGATTTATTTCACCAAGATAATATAACCAGAGTAATTCATCAGAGTTCTTGATAATTTTATGCTTAGATTTTCTTGCAACTACACTCATTTTCGGTGTTACAGAATTTTTCATCAGTTTTAATACAAATTAAAACCAAAGGCAGACTGCAGTAGGTTCTATATCCATTATCCTTTATTAAATGGCTCTCAATCAATTCAATAGATAATAATTTACAGCTTTTATTTTCCGCTTCAAATCCCGAATAAATATGTATCATAGATTTTCAGCACTAGATTTAGGGATGTCCAAATATTTTTTACATAATTTAGATATTTTAGTATCTAATAAGCCACCGCTAGGGTGTATGGTAGGGGGTAAATATACACAAGACAAATTATGACCCGAATATGATCCTACAGCAGTCGGACAATGCTATTCTGATCCCTTATCGTTCATGGAAAAAATAATATCTTATTTTTTCCTCTATCTTTTATCTATTCTACACTTAATCTTTCTAATTTTATTAGCATGATCCCTCCTACCGTAGTACAATGGGGGCATATTACATTTTCAATATCTCTGCTAAAGAGGTTTCCTTATAATTTAAGCAAGATATAATCTGAAAAAAAGAAACGTTTCAGGTATATTATGGTAGAATATCATGATTAATTAAAATTGGCAAATTTCCAATTGCAATTGAAAATTGCCGATTTTCATTCAAAATAATATGTAATTTAACCTTTGCGATAGTGATTGCTAGCCTAGCTGCTGTAGTATTTTGGATACGCCACAAAGTTTATCATAAAAATGTTTCACAAATCTAGCTCCTCTATGCTACACGCGATCCGATTCGGCAATCAATTCAACTTCGTGAGGATTCCATATTCGTATACTAGCAGTACTATAGTCTAAAAGAGGCCTAACCAGCGAAAGATAACATTTCTCTTCGACCTTTTCATAGCTTTTACCCGGTTATATTTGCTAATTAATCCTAATTTTTGTTAGCTTGTCCACATATATAGCAGTGACAATAGGATAAAAAATATAACAACAGAACGATGAGGGACCACGTGTTGGAAAAAGTTCCTCTTCGGTGCCCGCAGGAAAAAATAGATTTGACTAAGTTTGTAGCATTATTGTTTAAACCAGTCGCAGTAGTTATTAAAAACAAGGAATAGTGCTGGGATTGTTGATTTTAGATTCCGGTGTTTTTGGCGCCGTTCAGACTGTAGGTGTGCGCACTACGAAGAAAATCTCCCGTCCAAAGTATTCAGACGGTGTAGCGGGCCACTTCATTCCTGCAAAGTGTTCGTCCTCCTTTAGAGTCGACCTCCGACTCCGGCACCCCCTTCTGTCGTCGCGGTGAGTCCTCGGCCGACCGCCCGACACTCACCCATTCCACTCCACCCACCCTCCTCCCAGCGGAAGTTCGCACCCCGAGCGAAATTCCCGCACCACCCTAAGAAGGAAACCCTTCCCAACTCCACGTTTATCTTCGGTAGAGGGGCACCGTTTTCGGTGATGTGCCGATAATGGAACCCCATTACGCGGTAATGTTCGCCGTTTCCCTTTCCCCATCACGCCGTGTGGCGGAGTTCCCTTTCACCAATATCTCTACGTGCCATTCGTCGACCCGCCAAAGGGAAGCGCGTGGCATGGGGTGGTAGGTCGGCAATCATAGATGGAACTCACAATTTCATTTAAAGACATTTTTATTACGTAATTGATTAACATTTATTTCGACTAATTTGAATTGGTTGTGGTCGCAGCATTCTACTCTCACCACCGAAAGAAAGAGCATCGGACCAGGATATATCCCTAGCACATCTCTAGAGAAACATTACATCAATTTGTGAACTCAATTATGGTGAAACTATTGTCACTTTTTGAATGTTTCCAAAAATATATTATTTACATGTTAGTTTGTGATCAAATATTGCATTACAAATTATATTTCATAGATTTTAAATGGCTTTTCATAATTCCATTCAAATTTCTTTTTTTATCTGTCAATATTTTTTTTTAATGGATTCATTCCCTAAACTAAGTTCGAATTTCTTTCCTATATTTGGTGCGATGAAATGAGAATGCATAATGTCGGTCTGTCCTGTCTCTTATTCCTCATATTCTCATGTTTGTCTCGCCTATAAATGCTATGGTAGGACAGAAGATTTAGAAATATACATTTATTTTCCGACGATGCAGCGGTTTACCGTGATATCCGTGATCCTGAGGACACAGTAGCTTTTTTAGATGACCTTAATGCTTTACAACGCTAGTGCGACACTCGGCAATTAGAATTGAACATAAAAAAGTAAGTAGTGATGAATTTTTGGAGAAAGGGCAATTGTCTACATAATGCCCACTGCATCGCGGTACGCCGAAATGGAATGTGTAGGCTTGATTAAATACTTAGGTGTTGTCCTCTCTCATGACCTCTCCTCGGTGAATCACATACGGGGAATATGTGGACATGCTAACAAAAAATTAGGATTTATTAGAAGAGTACTAGGTAAATGAAATGAAAAGGTCAAAGAAAAAATTAATCTGTCGTTGATTAGGCCTCATTTAGAATATGTTGCAAGTACATAAATAGGATCCTCACGAAGTTTGGGTTAGTTGCTGAATCAAATCGCGTGCCGTGCAAAGAAGCTAGATTTTTAAACCGTGGTTATGATAAACTTAGTGGCTTATCGAAAATATTAGAGGAGCTAGACTGGCAATCACTCACGGTGCAAAGGTTAAAGTAAAGATTAAATCTCTGGCATAAATTGGAATGACGTCTCTTTAGTAGTGATGCTGAAAATGGATTACTACCCCCATTGTACCACGGTTGGAGTGATCATAAAGCATATAGATTTGAGATGTGATTTTTTCCACGAACAACTAGGGATTAGAATGGCATTGCCCGACCGCGATAGCGTCATATTCGTGTCAAAATTAGTCTGGTGTGTATTCATCCCCTGATACACACCCAAGCGGCGGCTTGCAGGATACTAAAATATCTAATATCTGAACTATAAGAAGTAAAACTCCTGTGTCTGAATTGGACTTTTTTAAGGCAAGTATTTATCTCTATTGCCACGTGACACTTACGAGAAGGTTTGCGGGGATCGAGATGGTGCCGGGGCTAACGTACTGGCTTCCCACCCTGAGGGCGCGGGTTCAAATCCCGGCGGTGTTGAATATTTTTCAGAGGTATCTCGATCCCTACTTGAGGTGCTTTGTGGAGGGCACTTTGAAGTAAGTACGCCGTCCGTCGGATGGGACGTTAAACTGCGGACCCCTTGGCGCCTTTCGTAAAGAGTAGGCTAATGCCGACGCCGGGTTTCTCTCCACCCTTAATCCTTTCCTGTCCATCCCCTATGGCGCAAATGACCTCGGCTGTCGGTCGCCTCCCCTCAAAACTACTACTACGAGAAGGTTTGCTCCTTAAATGGGACCTTCACTCGATATATAATCGTATGGTGATTCCTACAAAACAATTTTGAGGCACTCGGTTTATTTAAATTGCTAAATTTAGAGGTAAAACTTTATGCATTAGAATTCGTGGTGTATTCAAAATTCGGTCTTACGAAAAATATTGATCATAAATACCAATTGAATTTTAATCCGGATATTGGTTTGGTGGAACCGACTTTTTCTATTTCGGCTGATCAGACATTACTTAAATGCGTATTACTTTTATCCATTTCCGTATTTCTAAATATTCTCCTCGCATTATAATCTTTTTGGGCGGGCGAAACCGAAGTATTCTACATAGTCCGCCATTCTTGTGTTATCCGATTTAATTTTCCTTGAGCCCCGGTAATGATGTTTCGTTTTCCTTAACTACATGTTAGCACAGAGATTTAGTAGGATTTACTAGGAAATTCATTTAAGATAATAAGTATTGTGATGTTGCGGTCACTTGAAAGAACCTCACAGTCTAAATAATAGTTCACCACTTGCCTCGGCAGAAGATCCCACCTTCAGTAAACGATCAGTTTTGGTGGTGGTTTAGAATAGATGTCATTGGTGTGAGTGAAGAAAAAGATCGGACCAATAACGCTACCTTGGCGTAAGACGGTGGTCACTTTCACAAAATCGAAACTAATTTCGTACATTATTATTTTTTTGTCTTCGTCCAAAAGAGAATATCCCGAACCCAATTTCTTATTTTGTCATTAATTTTGTCTTTTCCTCCGTGGTGGGAGAGGAGGGTGGGTCGTAGCATCCTGATGTTTTCCTATAAGGAGGGCGGTTTGCTCGTTGGGCAGGAGTGTTGAGGGAGAGAGGGGGGTGGGTAGGGGGTTTTGATGTGGGAGGAGGTTCTGTGAGGGAACGGAGTGGGGGCCTCTGATGGGAATCTCGACACCTCTCCTTCCGGGAGACCACTCTCGGGTGATTGGAAAACTAAGGAGGGCGGTAGGGCACGGGGGAGAGGGAAGGGGGGGCGATGGAAGGAGGAGGGAGTGGGATAATGGATGGCCTCGTCTCGGAAGCAATCGGAGTGGCCGCGTGGTCGGGGCGTCGGGCGGGGGGGTGAGGAGGGACGAGGTGGGTGGTGGCGGGAAGGGGGTGGGGTACTAAAGGGAACCCAGGTGCGCTAGACGCCGCCAGGGAGGGGGGAGGGCGTTGGAAATGGGGTGGCGAGAATGGGTTAGGAGGAGACTCGGGGAGAATTGAAGGGCGTAGCCAGCCTTGTGGCCGTGTCCACAGACATGCTAGAGGAATACAAAAATATAATATTAAAAGAAATGAGGAAAGGCCCAAATTGCACATGCCGGCAGATTCCACGAAAATGTAATGTTCCGTCGAAATAAATCTGAGGTATTTGCGGGATTATGCGGAACGCTTGGAATCTGATCCTGTGGGTTGGGTGAAGAAAGGAGGTGCCCGTTTAAAAACCTCCTTAACGCATTGGTTTTTGTCTTCTTTACCTGCAATTTTCCCATGTTACGGGGTGAGTTTTTGACATCGATTTCAATGGAACGTAATCATTTATATGGTGGTGGAGGCAAACTATTGTCTCCTCCGCCATGTAGGTCAAACAATGTGAACCTAATTATTATATTACATGGTGGAGTTTCCATGCACAAATTTTCTTTACTTATATTTTCCTACTTGTTCAGGTCAGGCTTTGAAAGTTCTCATTCATATTTCTCTTCATAAATAAATATTGAGGGAAAAAATAGGAAACAAAAATGCCGCTAGACTATCTGGAGTACTTTCTTGCTGAAGGGCCTTTATTTAAACCAGGATGTTTCCCACCATTTTTTACTAACGCTTGTCATTCATAAATATATAGACAGTTATCTTATTATTTTTTACTTCCACTTCCTCGGTGACGACGCAGTTATTTCACTACCACTTCTTTTGGCATAGATTTACCTTTCAATATCTTCTGGCACATTCCGTGTCTAACCCAGTAACCCACTCTTATTCCATACCGAATTTCCTTGTTTACTATCTTCTCACCCAAGGCATGTTTTCCAAGCCCTTTCTGGTTGGAAGACGTGAGCATATTACAAACTTCTTTCTAGATCCCTAAGCAGTCATATTCCCGAATCATATACACTAGGCCAAAATTAATTTGTTGAACTTTCCACTCTTTTATTCACTACCCGAGGCCCAGAGGTAATCACATTCCGCAAGAGAAAATCTTTCTTTTATCCGGACACAGAGCAGATACCCTAATTCCGGATGGCGTTATGCGAATAAGTCATACTAACATCAATAGATGAAGATCCAAGTAAATTAGGATCTCCAAAAACGGACACGCGATAATGAATTATATATAAAAAATATAAAATGATGCACACACCTCTCTAAGCGTTCCTACGATACACATTCTCCGAGTCATATCGGTATGGAATCAACGACTACCCCGAAGTCATTGAGTAGAAATATTATTTCAGGCATGGATTGTGCTTTGTCAGTCATGGATATGCTGTGGTTTGGCAAAAATTTTGTTTTGGTTACCAATGAATCTGACAAAGACCATACTGCTGCAACGCGTAAGTTATATCCAAGAGGGATTGAAATTCGTCCTTTGAAAAATTCAATGGTCGTAAGAAGAATACAAAATGGGAAGTTTTAACGAGACGGGAGCCGGTTAAGATGATTTGTGACCTTGTAACCCTAATTTAGACACTAAAAAGGATACAATATTTCTATTTAATCATCAAAAAATTTCCCGAATTGAGCTTTTTACTCCTATTTCCAACTCCATTTGTAGTTAATTTCAAATCCAAGTTTATTTCCCTCAATTTAAACAGACCTACCGACCCTACCGACAACATTGTGATTTTTGAAGCGTGATGTCCTTATGATAATAAACTGAACATACGCGTATGTGAAAAAGATTTGTGTTAAGATAACTCCAGTCATCACGCTATTGCCATGGCAAATCGGTTGATTTAGAGGCGATTGATCGGATAAAATAGAAGGTCATTTTGTGAAATTTCAGTAAATTTATGACTCTCTTCAGCTAGGGGACTTCTCCCCGGTCAATATTTTTCCCGCCGCAGTACGAGAAAAGTACGGCGCAGTACGGGGGGCTCTTCCCTGCTGGAACGGGATCAATCACTTCTTAAAAAGTTAGAGCTTCAAGACTTCATTTTACAAGTTAGACTATCATTAATTTCTCTTTTTTCATTACATGGTTTTCTTAATAAGCTTCTATTGCTAAATAGTTTTTTTATTTAAAGAAAAAAGGCACGTAGAAAAGAACAATTACCAGCTTCTAACCTTTTCTTTCGTAACGCTTTTGAACAAACGATAAGAAATCGTCTGGTTCTTGGTGGAAAGACCAACCTTTGCGCAATAAAAGAAAAGAACCCTCTAAAAAATGAAATATTTAATAATTGCATAGACTTTTAATGTTCATGAGTAACTGAAATTTTATTTTGCAATATTGAATACTCAATACTAATATATGAAATCGAGTACGGCATGATAATGAAGAAGAAAAATTGATCGGATTTAATATCCAAGAAAAAGACTCTTAGAAGATAATAGAATAAATTGTTTGAGTTAAGCTTATGAAAATAAGAAGGGAAGGAATATTACGTGGACTCATTTTCAGACTTGATCCACTGATACAGACAGTCCTTTTGGTTAAAGAAAAGAAAATGAACGGCACACACACACACGCTCCAGGTATATGATACATTGAACCTGCATGGCATTCTTCAATAAAGAATTACTTTTATGAAGATAGTGACGTATTTGTTATGATGTATTCAGGCATGAATTGTGGTTTGCCCTGGCGCGATGCTCCGATTATTAAAGGGAGAAATTCCTTAGGAGGTGTTCATTGCATGCTTTTAGATCCGTGACTCACAAAACTCCTCCTGCGGATGACAACATTGATGGTGAGTCAGTCTTAAAAATGAGGATCTTTGCTAAATTAATCCTGGAAGTCACGGCTCTTTGGCAGCATTTATTTTCGGAAGCCTTTACAATACAATTTACTACTGCATATTGGATCGGTGGCACAATTAGACTGCTTTGCACTGGTATTTTCAAATTGAAACGAAATGAAATGTTATGAATCTGTTCATTATGTATTTATTTATCTTTAATAAACATGTTATAATTTCTAATTTTACCAAGACATTTTCTGTAATAGTGCTGACAACGATGTCCTGTTCTCTAGCTTGCATTATTGGCAAATTTTGCTGACCTACCTGCTACTTTGAACTTCATGAGAAAAATTGGAGAATTTTCATCAAAATAATGTATACGTATTTTACTCCAAGAGAATAAGGATGCGTCTTTATCTGCTCATAATTGAACACATGTTTATGGTTTTAGAGGTAGGAGTTTACAAAGTTTTACAAAGGAATTTCGCATGTACTGCAGCAGTCATAAATCTAAACCGATTCTTTCGTTTTTCTAAACCGATCAAAATTTTCAAAGGAAAAAATAATAATATATAGAAGTATAAAATAAATTATTACTGTAGGTAATCTACCGGTTAAGGTTGGTTTTGGATGGACCCAAAAAACAACTGTTTCTCTTGTCCCTCCTAGCATAATAAAACTCAATATCCTACACTACAACAGGCTCCTCTTCATCTCTATTTACTTTCTTCCTACCTTCATCCTAACCAACAATCCTATGCTATTTCTGCCCCTTCCTCGTATGCCTAACATTCTCTCCTCTATCGCAGGCTTCAACATCCAATTACCAATATTTACAGAAACCTTTGAAATGCCCTGCGAGTAAAAGAATTAGCTCAGCATCCATTTAGTCAAAAATAGATCAAATAAAAAAATAACTCAATTTACACTATTCATTTAAATTTTAGAAGTCAAATGAATTACAAGCACCAACTTAAATTTATGTGGTGAATTTCTGAGGTAAAAAGAGGGATAAATTTAAAAAATATGGCGATGCAGAGGAAAATTCTGCATGTATAGAGGAAGAAATAACTAGCAAATATTTACAGAAACCTTTGAAATGCCCTGCGAGTAAAAGAAAAGAAATAATGTGGAATATAACGAAAATATTCGGTATTATGCAAAAAGCAGCAATGAAAAGAAACACGGACGAATGGATTTGATTTGAGCCCGGTCAAGTTTGGGCATGAAATATGAAACATTCATTGTTCAATGTCGTGGGATAATTAAAAATATAATTTCTTTATCAACACGTAAAAATGGCCGGTAATAAATCTTGGGTCATTACTTCCATTAAAAGAAATTTATCAAAACAAACAACGCCATGTCGTTAATTCGCATAAGAATGGCCGAAGAGCTAGAAATGAAAGGAGACTGCATCGTAGCAATTATGGTGTGACTAGCTTTTGAAGATCGCAGCTACGTGATTAAACACACGCGACAGTTTCCCGGTTCCCATCTAGCAGCCCCAATTGTTAAACCTTGTACAGGGAGCAAAGGGAACGTATAAATAAAAGCTCCACGGAAACTCACTGGCACAAACACGGAATCATAACAGCAAAACCAACAGAGGCTTCCGAACACCGCTCTCTCGGAACATCGCGGCTGGTCCAGGCGACTCCAGGCGGAGAAGAGTCTGTGCAAGGGGCCTGTGCTAACGACCCCGCTCTCTCTCTCCCTCTCACCTCCTTTCGTCCCTCTTCCACCTCAAGCACCACCGTCACGTCATCCGCAGGAAAGAACCGCTACAATGCGTCCGGAGACTTGTGTGGTGGCGAGTGGAGAATAAAATAAATGAACCATACTTCAAGGTAAGAGTACCACAAAGAGACAGGAGTCAGCCATTAAAAGAAAACTTGAGCTAACTTTTGATCCAATTTATGAGCGGACAAAACAATCGCAGTTATTAAAAAGAAATATTAAAAAGTAGAAACTTTAGACACAATGGAAGAAATACCAATTAAATGAAGTTAAAGGACAATCTCAAAGGAATTTAATATATTTTAGTGGATATCCTTCCAGCTTCATTTTTGTTTCCGTGCCCTATTTCCGATTTCAGCTTTTTGAACCTTCTATCAGATTTCGAAAAAGCCTGATTAAAAATTGGCAATTTTCCACAAAATAAATTTTTATGCGACCGGTTTCAATGTAACTACATCATCATCTGGTGATCACTACCTGCTGATTATGTAGTTGCATTGATACCGGTCGCATTAAATTTTATTTTGCGGAAAATTGCCAATTTTTAATTAATCATGATATTCCACCATATAACGCCTGAAACGTATTTTTCATTCGAAAAAGCCGTTTTCTCTTCCTTCCTATCGACCGCGTGACCAATATTCTTCATTCCATCTCCTTCTTCAACATCTCTTCTACCTATCAGTGTCTCTTTCACCTACAGCCTCCATCTTCTTCCGATTTCGCCCAAGCAATTTTCTCTCCATTTAACAATGTTTAAAATTTCATCCTTAATTTTCTTGACCGACTTACTTGTTTTATTACACGTGCAAGGTAATAATTGTTAAGGGCCATCCAAAATATACGTTCAATAAGTAGATAACTGAAATGAAATTGAAATGGACCAAATTATTTTCATCCCAGTATTTTTTATGTCCAACAGTATGTAATTGCACCATATTTTGCTTAGGTGAGGGTTAACTGTAAATTAGGCTATATATCAAAGAATCAGGTCGGATTAAGTTACGAGAAACACACTTTTGAGGAAAAATACATTTATTTTTCGGCACATGACCCATTCAGGATAGGATACAGTATTTTAGAATTGATGCCTGATCCTATTGCGTAACGCTCACTTCCGTCAGTTGCCCAAAGTTTCCATCTAACATTTTACGAAAATGTTTTCTAACGACACTCATATGTATGTATTATCACTTTGATTAAATACTCCTAAATTAAAATAAATGCCAATAAAAAAACCTAGGGATAGAGAAAAAATCTTCAAGGCGTGAAGATAGGCATGGTAGGTTAGTTAATGGTTAATACTATAGTAGCTAAAGAAAAAGCACGCATTTGTTCATCTATTTCCATGAAATGTCACTAAGGACATTGATAAGAATCTATTTACTCTTGAAACTTAACACAAATAAATGTTTTTTTCATCCCTCCTTCAAGGGAAGGCTGGCGACTGCTCCCTGATTCTTCATCCCAAGCTACCTATGGGCCCATTTTGACCCGTTCGCGGTCCTAGGACAGACCGCAGGACAAGCCGCGACTTCCCCGCACTAGTGTCTGTCCTGACCGGGGGCCTTTAGTCGCCCGTCGGCGCAAGCACCTTTGGCGGTTATTCGCATCCGACACTGCAGGTAATCGCGGTATTGGCGGAGTGCCACGCAGAATCGAGCACGACGGGTGGGAGGGGGAAATAGGGAGGGGAAAGAGGGTTGGGAATGAACGGGAATGAAGGCCCACGAAATAAAGTAAATGAAAGACGCATTGGTAGTTGAAGCCCTCTGCAGTATTTTGCATATCAAACTTTCCGCATTTATCATCTCTTTGAATTAATATTTTCTTCTTTTTTCCACAAGCGCAGACCAAACTATCTGGTCGTTGTCGTGAGCCAGCCCGTACCGGGTCCTGCGAGTCGAGTGCCCGAGGCACGAATGGTGGGGGGCACGTGATGGCAGGGGTTGGGGAGGGGGGGAGAGAACGCGGAACGCGACATGGGTGGGAAAATACTAGCAAGTCTCCTTCGGAGGTGGAAGGGTTGGAAGGGGTGGGAGTGCCGACCGACGAAGGGGGGGTGATTGCAGCGACCAATAGGGGAGGGGCGAGGCGCGGTGGAAGGAGACGTCGGCCCCGAGAGGCCGCGTGCATGTCTCTTAATTACGTCGCTCGGTCTTTCGTTTCGCGAGAGATAATTTAATGACTCAGGCATGTAAAGCGAGCAACACGCCGATCCATGTCGAGACGCAGTGCGTCGCAGTGAGTCGGTTTCAATGAACACGCAATTCCAGTAACCACAGTAAACACCCTAGTTTGCCTTATGAGAATAGAGCTCTCCTAATTCCAATCCCTTAAGAACTCGCAGAAACACAGAGATTGTCGACCATTTTTATTTTACTCATTTTAATTCCCAGAAAGATCTGTTTCCAATGGAATTACATGGGCGGGATTAAGCTGAGGGTTTCCAGAGGCGTCATCTGGCACCAAGTTGGAATACAGAGTACGGCCAATTCGTATCTAAAGAAGAATTTATGAATGGAAGAAAAGTTATTCGAAAATGAACACGAACCCTCTGGTTCTTACTTAACTAAGGCCTTCCACAATACCTACTAATGGTGTTTATTCTGCAAGGGTAGGCAGAAAGGATGTGAGCGTCAATCGAGACCAACATCAATCCACTGTCTATATAATCCTAGGATTCCTAAACAATAATGTATTGCCGTGATTTGATCTTTTCTTAGCAGAAACCTTAATTATTAGAAACATGCTGAATTCAGTCATTGGCCGGAAGCACGAGGCTAACGGGGCTGCGAATCGCGCCTTTCTTTATTATTATGGCATGCTTATCACTGGGTGGGTGGGGCGATACCAGGAGCAAAAACTAGCTAAGTCAACGAAGGATCAGTCCCAAGACTCCTCTCTCTGAAGTGAGTAATATAGAAAAGGTATCATTGAGGCATCCGGTGACTGAGGTTATTTCTATTAAAGAATCCAAACAATATTTTATTTCCATGGCGTTGGAAGGCCATTAGTGGAGCAATTTGTTGTAAAGTGGTAAAACATCTAAAACAAAAGCTGCATATGCTACTGAAAGCTTTTGAATCAGGGTGCTATGGAAGATAGCTTAGAGTTAAATAGGAAAAGATTACAAATAATTATGTACTGCTAATGATAACAACCGATGCAATGAAGAAATTGAGAGGAATAAGGAATGAATGAATAATGCATGTTATGCAACGTGATAGAATCTAAAATACCACGATGGAGGTAGAAACAAATGGGAAAACTATAGATTAAGGCCAATAGAGAAACATATGAAACACATCACGGCAGCTGTGTGGTGCAGGTCATGTCTGAAAACGAAGAGACAAAAGAAAAACGAAACACGTAAAGAAAAACAGCCGCAAATCAATTAGACGTTTGATAACGAAAGAAGAAGCCAATATGAACTCTTTCATTCCACGACAGTTGATTGAAACCTGGAACTTGTTGAGTTATCCGACGACGCGTCGTTGAACCAACTCCGTGGATCGGCTGAAATCCAAAAGAACCAACAACATCTTCCTAATGGCGTAAATTAAATTAATAAAAGTATGTTAATTAAATTAATCATTAATTAGTCAGGTGTGTATTTATCCCCTGTCACATAGCGGTAGCTTTCAGGATACTAAAATAAATAAAAATGAGCCGGCTACTAAAACTTCAGTCATTAGGCGTCCTTCGCTTATGGGAAAATGAGCTCTTTTAAATATAATATCTATAGCATAAAAAAATGTTGGCTTCAATACATAAATTTAGTCTTAGTAGCAGTATCATTATATTTCCAATGGCATTCAATTGCTCTGATTGACAATATCACTCAGAATAAAGTGCAAAGCATGGGTTTTTTGTGCCCGCTTGAAGTAGAAGTTGTGATTGTCATTTCGTCATTGCTATTTTTATCTAATATTTACATACTTTTCGGTTGCGAAGCGTTAACGAAAAGATTTTCATACTTTTTTGAATTGGGAATTGTCTAAAGAAATTTACAGTTTTTGTTACATTCAAAATTTATTTAGTAATAATTTGAAAGTGGGTACCTTTTTGACCTATTTTAAGAGAGTAGATGAAAATCAGGGAAGTGTTATTCCAATCTAATGCCCGTGTTAGAATATTGGCGGCCTATGTTGAAAACTTCATAGCGATCCTTTTTATTTAATACATGTTAGAAGTACATTAATATTTGAAAAATATAACTCCGGCCATTTTTTAAAATAAAATCGGCATGGGCAGGAAAACATCGCTTTGCCTTACGGTAATACGGCTATAGTCAAAAATCCAAATTTTCAGACTTTTTGCATTCTTGAAGGTAATTTTTGGTGACTAAACGTTATTTTTTCTCTTCTCCCTTGTGCAAAACATGAAATATAATGCATGCTTTATTTTGGCTAAGTGATTGCGAATCCTTAAAAAGAGGTTTGTATTTCCTTACACCAATTCCACGTGATGTTTCTCGTGACGGAGCGCCATCAAAATTCTAGTGTGTGTGGAAATTTAAAAGGAAAAATAAGTAATTATAAAATAGGAGTGGGAAAAGTGGAGAATTTTAAAGGGGGATACAATGCCCACAGAAAAGAAGATGGGCTGGAGAGGACAAGCAATTTTAGAACCCGACAAAAAGATAATTACCTTGAGGAATTGGATGCTTTTTGGCCAGCGACGCAGCCCGGGGCGTGAAAGGAACAGGGGGCATTTAACCTTAACCACCGACCCTCGAGAGACCACTGACCCTTGACCCTCTGGATAAATTTCTTGCCGAGGAACCCTGACTTCTTAAATTGGACGTAGCTATGGGATGTTGGAGGGCTTATTAGATTTATTTTTACGTCCTCTATTCTGAATTGAGCACAGTTTATATTAATTTAGAAGGTGAAACATGAAGGTAAGAAATGAATTCTAACAATGAAATCTTCATTTACAGCACATACAACAGTAGAACGTGAAGGCATTCTATGTAGCCATTGAAAGTGATTTCTTCATTGCACCATCATGGAAGTTCAATATTTTTACCTTTACGTTAAAGCTATATTTGATAATGCCATATGAAATAGAACTTACTGTACAGGGGAGTTTTTAAATAGAAGAAACTAAGATGCAAGAGCATCCTCTTAAAGCTTGGCACGTGCTTTCATTTTCCTAAAAATTATGCTACATTTCCAGAAAAAAATATTTTATCCACGGAGTTTTGCTATTTAAAATTATTAACGCAAATACAGTGAAAGCTATGATTCCGATAAAATTTTCAATACAGTTATACTACGCAATGCCTTTATAATAATGAAAAGAATGTTGGCTGTTTGTAATAATACTCGATGTATATTTTCTTTGATTATTATTATGTATACCATCCTAGTGTATATTTATTATCAATCAAGTATATTTAATAATAGTAGTAGTTTGAATGGGAGAGTACCGACAGCATTAGGGGCGAATGGGAAAGGAAGGGTGGAGAAAAACCCGGCGTCGGTATTTGCCATCTCTTGTCGAAAGGCGCAACGAGCCCGCAGTTTTACGTCCCATCCGACGGGCGTCGGATTCACTGTAAGTGCTCTCCACACAGAACCTCTAATAGAGATTGGGATTCCGCTGCAAAGTATTTATTGTCTCTAGGATTTGAACCTGGGCCCGATCGGTGGGAGGCCAGTACGTTAGCCAACGCACCATTCCGATCCCCATGTTCAACAATGAGATTAGATTTTTCGTGATAGAGATTGGTGTCCAGGTGATTCCTGTTATTTTATTATTTACTCAATTTTGCTTTGATAATCTTTCACATACTGTTATATGTACATGGCTATTGATTTCTTTTGGAAAAAAATTATATTGTAATATCTTTTTGTGATATAAATTGATGCTGGGATATTTCATATCACTGATTAATAAAGACAAGTTTTAATTGTGATGCGAACGACTGGTGTGCCATTTGTCACTGTCTAACTGCACATTCATATATTTGTAATTGATAAATACGAGGGTATCCATGTGAGTACTGAGTGAAAATGGTGAATGGAGGGCTCGCAGCTTGACTCTGAGTAATACCTCAGAGCACCTTTGCCGAAATGTGTGCTTATTTGGACAAAGTATCTTCCTGGGAAACCCCAGGCGGTACAAATGAAGGAACCGGTGCGTGAACAAACATTGGTGCTCAAATTTCACCAGATCATGAGTGGGCTTAATGCACAGATCAACCTTTTGGTGAAAAATTATGTTTAAACTCCAACGGTATGTCAATCAACAACTCTTTACACCAATGAGCGCGAAATATTTTTAAAATTCTGCCATTCTCGGAAAGTTTCAGCGTGAGTGATTGATAATGTTCGAAATGGCAGCTCTAAACTCGAATTGTATAAAGATAAAAATTGCTGTAAACGCGGTGGTCTAGGGAAATTCATATGATTACAAACTTCAATTAACCGTACTTTGTCATAAACTAAATCAAGCAGTTCTTCAACCTCAATTTAGGACTACCAAATCAGTTCAAAATATTTGCAGCCGTATCGTAATCAATTAGTGTTGTTAAATGAATGTAATGTGAAATGATCATACCGAAAATGTCAGTTTATAGTTGCCACACCTACAGTATACGATGAATATAAATAGAACCAGCCATATTTTTAAATTCCGCAGCCAAACGTTTCCCCAGAAAGTATCAACGTTTTCTCACCTTTCGCCGAAGCAAATTCGCCAGGTAGGAGAATCCTATACTATATGAACATTCTCGTGTGCATGGTGATGTCGGGCCGAAAAAAATAGGAATGCTCGCGCAAAACGATCGGAAAAGAAAGGCGCATTTATTTTTCTCCCGTCCACCGCGCGTATTCTGCTGCAGTGGATCCAGGACGACATTGACGCCGCGCCGAAGAGATATCGAGAATTCTTCCATAAAAGGGCCCTCGTGCATCCTCTGCTTATTCTCGGAAGGAAAGAATATGGGTCGTGTGAGTGGTGTTTCGCGCGATGCCTCGGCGGCGAATCGCGCCGGAATTTGCAGCCAGGGAAGGGGGAATGGAGGTGGGGGAAGAGAGAGAGAGAGGGAGGGGTTCTCTATATTGAGGAAGTCGAATGGTGAATGAGGAAGGGAGTAGGGAGAAGGAGGATTTCATAGGGATGGGGGATTATTCGATGGAGTGGTAGGGACACGGGCGGGCGTATTCAGAATACGGATGAGGGAAACGCGTGAAAGGAGGGAAGGGGGAAAGAGGAGTATAGGGAACAGTATTGGGAGGAGTGAGGCTGGCAAAGAGAAGGCTGGGAGAAAGACTCTAGCGGGAGTAAGTGCTTCGACTCACTAGATCCAGACTGTCGGAAACGTAACAACGAGAGAAAGTAACAATATGGATACAAACGTGAAGGTAATTTTCCCCAGCATTGACGTACACAGGAAAGATTGCAGAAATCACCGAGTACATTACAGAAGCAATGCAGGAGGTATAAGATAAGAATATCTCATTAGAAAACGAAAGTAAGTAATAATAATCTCGAGAAAAAGAAGACTAAAATAAAAATCATATATTGGGGGCATCAACTAGAGCAGATTTAATGCACCGCTTATTTTGGGATTATTTTCGAATAAAATGAAAAAGGCAATAATTACACTGAAAGAAGACTCTTTATCGATCAAATATTTACAAACAGGATTGGATGATCAGCACTTTGAACACATATAGTCTGGCACATATCAATAAACAGTCGGTGAAACCTTCGATGCAGACCGTATCTTTTTATGTCTCGTATACCTTCTTGCATCGGTAAAATGATGAAAGCAGATGAGAGGCTTTTAAGATGTGGGTTTGAAGTAGAAAAAATAAATCAACATGAAAAGTGAGACAAACAAAGTAATAGGCATAGAAGATGAATAAATAAGACTAATCGATAATGGGCTTGAATATGGATGCAGGAGATACTGGGGGTTAATGGATTGCTAAAGAATTGACAGCAAGTAGAATATTGGTTTAAGGAAGAAGGGGGAGGAAAAGAATAATAATTTCAACCACCATGAAGGGATCTATGAAATATGTAGAGATGGAAATAATGGTTTCTTATTTTATTTAGGGTACAATAGGGAAAAAGGTAAGCATTCTTTTCAAAAATCTAAGTTATTTTCTCCTGGGATAGAAAAAATTAAACATTGTTTTAAAAATAAATTGGGTGTATTCTGAGGGTTACAAAAAGAAAGGCCATCTTAATATTATTAATTCAAGCGCACAAGAAAAAGACTGAAACATTCAACTTGCCATCAGATAAAAACCATATGATCAGTCGTGCGCAAGCACACACCAATGGTTTGCAAGGTTCAGACGACTATTGTTTAAGTACTCAGAAGAAAATCCTGCTTCCAAGAGTCTTTACTGTACTCTGTGTAAAGTAATGGTTTAATTTTACTCTTTCAAATAAATGCGCATTATGAAAAATGGCCAATCATCATACTGTATACTATTTGTGCATCATTCATTATGATCTAGGTATCGAAATTTTTACACCATGTTCACACCTGAAGGTGGTTAATAATTATTTGATCATAGGATATCATAAATTTAGTTCAAACGTTGAAAACTGCTATTATTGGTGATTCAACATGTTTAAGTTTCACCATATCTGACATGAAACTTTATAATTAGTGAAATGTACATTTTTTACAGAAAAGTGAGGTTTCTTATTGGTATGAGGGTGCTCGTTGAGCATGAGGTACAACGCAGTCAACGACTAACCCAGGGCACGAGAGAAGATCGCTAGTGATCCTGAGCGAGGTGTTCCAAGAGGGGGAAGCAGCAGTAACCACTGTAGCATATCCTAGAGGTGTATATATATTAGAGCCGAGATTCCTGGGGGGGGGGGGAAATGGGAAGAAGCAAAGAGGAGGAACACAGGATACGTATCAGTGGCGCCTCCCGACTCTCTACCGGGGAACGAAGCGCGGAGGAAAAGAGGGTGAAAGCGAGAATTATTACCTCCACTGACTGGCTTCGAATAGAGAGGGGAAAAAAGGAGGCAAGGGCGCGCATGGGGGTCCCTCCCCATTTTCACGACTCGCAAGTTTACGACGCGCACTGCGAGAGTTATTTTGCCCCCCCTTCCACTCCATCCCCATTTCCTCCCCCTTTGAAGAAACTTTTACGACCCGGAAATCAGACGCCTGAGAGGAAAAAAAATTGATTAATTCACGGGGCCTGGCTTTTATAGCCAATATATTTATGTCCAAGTTTGCCTCAAGTTTTGGAATTTCAACGGGGTTCAGTTTTTAGAGTCCTGTTTGTAACATTCGAGCTTCAGCGAATTGACACTTCTTGCAGAAACTGTCACCACTCCACTGGGAAAAACATTTCGCATTCGCTTATCCCCCGTGGACTTGAGTGTAACGGGATCTTGGTGGACTTACTTCAAGGGAAACGTCGCTCAAGATCTAGGGACACGAGGGAAAGAGGATGGTAACGTGACCTAATAAACGCAGAATAAAATCCTCGCTAATTCAATTAACTATGTCCTCAGCGGTCAATTTTGTTTTACGTTCTAAGACCTGATAACTGATGAGGTGACACATGCGTGTCGTTCTTACAGTTGGGTAGTCTCGCTAGCTTGAAAAAGATAAAGATTAAATTTTCTTCTTCTGGGAGTTTTTCTCAAATAAATGAGGGGTCGGCTGAAATTCTTTAAGGCAAGCAGCAGAGAAGACACAGGAGCGGACCAAATAAATTGAAAAAGGGACTTGAAATTTCAGTTACATCGATAGCAAGGATATTAGAAAATATAAAGTGGGATATAGAGAAAGAAAATGCATATATTTGGGACTTTGTAAGGTGAGACAGAAGAATATCAGGGTTTATTTTAACAAGTGCTATAGAGAAATATACAACAAAGGGGAAGAGAGACAATGAGTGTTGGCAATAGTACTGAACAGAAAATTACGGAGAAGAGTGTTTAACATAAATCAGGCATGTGGTACAATTTTATCAGTAGAAGTACCAGCTGAACCAAATAATTTGTTCATTATACATGTTTACATGCCAAGTTAAACCGATATGGAGGAATAAATAGAAAAGGCATGCGAACACTTAGGACAAAATAACCAGTCAGAAGCGTTCCTAAAAAGACAATTTTAATAGTGAGGGAAAGGTTGAAATGCAGCAAGGGACGAAGGAAAAGATGGTAGTGAGGTCGGGGATTACGGGTAAGAAATAAGAAATAACTGAAGGGAGAAGGCAATTCAGTTCTGTAAGAGACAAGAGTTTAAATGTAACGACTACTTGGCGTAAATACCGCTTAAAAGAAGACATTCGTGAAAAATCCCAGGGCGCCAAAGATATGGACTATGTCATAGTTGTACACTGATTCGTGAGCATAATGGTTGATTTTCATAGTTTTTTCTGGAATGGATGCGAATTGAGACATTATTTTGGCAGTGATTAAGCATTATGTCAGATTCAAAAGGATTAAACGGAAAAGATGGTTGAGAAAATTGAATGTAGAAGCGATATTCAGGATGAAAAGAAAAGAGAACCAGGAGGCAGTGGAAAAATTAATTAGTGAGGAAAGGATAAAAGGGCACAATAGAAGAAAAATATGAACATGTGGAAAAGGGATATCAAAATCTGCAGGGAAAACAATACGAAAATTTTAAGAAAATGACGAGTAAATCACAAAAAAAACTGACGGGAGGAGAAAATGGAAGATGTGAACGCCAAATTTGGTGGAAGAAAGTACACCGAGTTAATAATAATACGAAGCAGGAAACTAATATGCTGCAATAAGCGCGGAAGCTGACTCTGTTTGAGGATAGTGCTTTCATAGGGAGGTGAGATGGGTATTCTAAGGTATCAGCTAAAGATTGCAGATAGCACTGTCAGGAAAAAAAAGGTAAAATCCGTGTAAACTTAAAAAGATACGAAAGGAAGTTTGTTAATCGGAAGATTCAAGAGAGACAAAAAATACATGGGGGATTTATTTGTATGGTAAGAAAATTATTCCAGCAAGTTTAGAAGTAGAATGATAACATGAAATAAATGAGGATAGCCAAGGTCCAGGCTTATTCGATGGTGAGATAGAAAGGCTACTAATGAAATTGAAATCAAATATATCCTTTATAACACACTACCACACACAATAACGTATCCCTGCGGAACTACTCTTGGGCTTGATTAAGAGCAAACCGAAGTTGTTTCTGAGCTAATTCCTAGCATGAGAGAAAGGAATACGTTAGAATAGTTACGGGCTCGTATATCCCATCCCTAAAAAAAGGAAACGCAGACCCATATGAGGGCCATAGAACAATTAGTTTTACATTAAACACTGATTAGGACCACCAAGTGCTCTAGTAGGGAAGAGGCGCACGTGATGCTACAGCAGTAATGAGGTCACGAATAGTGAGGACTATAGAATACAATCAGAATGTCTTTATTTCTTTCGTACATTTCGAAAGGATGTTCAGTTCAGTTGATTGGGTAGACCTAGTGAATTTTTTGCAGAAAATAGGAGTTGATCAAAGGTATAGAAAGCTTATCCGCAGCCTATGCATACATATTACAAACTCTTCAAATGTGAGTGGCAAATAGAGAGCCGGGATGGGCATAGCTGGACAGAACAGTGTCTACTATCACCTGTCCTGTTCAACGTATTTCCTCGTATGTGTGGAGGAAATGGTAAAATATGTAAGGGAAGAAGTAGAGATAAATATTAAGTTCGGTGAAGAGATCATGAAATTAGTTAGGCTAAAGGATGATCAAGCCTTGTTTACAATCCAGTCAACCAAGCGCTACAAGCAATTCCGATACGATTTCAATTGATCTGATAGGGATGGGACGACAACTGATGTAAACAAAAAAATGCTTGGGAAATTTTTAAGAAAGAGGAAGAATAACTTTAACGTTATAATAGAGGAAAAACAAGACCAGGAGTTTACCTATCCTGGCAGCATTTTTTTACCAATATTGCTGAAGCAGAATAGATGTACGGAAAAGAATTTTTCTAGCAAAAAGACATTCATTATAATAAGGGAACTGGTGAAAGAGACGTTAAGGAAGAGTTTTAAGAAGAGACTAACGAAAACTTTGATTAAGAGTATGACTTTGTGCGGCTCTGAAAATTTGGATTTGAAACAAGATAATGGAAGTTGATTGGTGGATTCTGAAATGTTGATGTGGAGAAGGATGGGAAAGTTAAAGTGGATGGAGAGGAAAACAAAAGAGAAAGTGCTAGCCATAGTGGGGGAGGAGAGAAGGTTGTAGGGGGGAAATCCAAAGGAGGCGGAAAGATGGATTCAGAGCGTTTTGATTGGCAATTGGATGTTGAAGACTGAAGCAGGTGGGAGAATGTTAGGAAAACTAAGAAAGGTGGGAATAAGATACGCATATTTGAGGGAATGAAGGGATGGGGGAAGTATGTGGAATTATAGGAGAGCGTATTGTCGTGTGGGGTGTCATATAATCTTTTTTTAAGAGAGACAAAATTATTTCTTGCTGTTCAGTCTTTGCCCATCAAAATCTTAAACGAGAAAATACCAATAATCAAAATAATAACCTTAAGAGATACTTTCCACTTTTTAAACAACGATGGAAAACACATTGGACTCGTGTTTTACTCATAATGTGCCGACCTCCAATTTCGACTGAAAAGCTGCGAGTTATAGTCGTGCTAATATTTGTTTTTCGGCTAGCGTCATTTCGGTGTAAATAAAACGAATTCTACTCCAACCTAGTCGTTAGTATTTCAATTACGTGAGAAAGATGGTCGAATACAGCTACTTCAGGACAATACCTTTATGTGAGGTATTTGGGAAGATGTAACGCTGTAAGGGAAAGGCGACTTTCCTCTTCTTGGGATTTCATTCACGGAAATTTACAAAATGAAATATGAACACCTACTAAAGGAATGAGAATGTTATTAAAGGTGCAAAAAAATCTCTGCAAAATCCTCTGAAATAACGTAAGTTTGTGAGTGTAGGGCGTAGCGCGATGACACTCGCCCGGAAAAATGAGGCACCCTCATATTGGCCCCCCAAAAAGCTCATATTTTTCCCTATTACGTTCCTCTCTCCCCGTAAAAGTCTCAGTTGAAAGTAGCCAGCCAGGACTCTTTCAAAACTTTCCCTAGAAGGCGAAAGCACTAATACTCGGCTCGAACAAAGGAAAGTAAAAATCACGATAGCGAAAGGATGCCACCATGTCAAGGGGATGCGAGGTAAAGAAGGGAAACTAAATTTCACTCCGAAGGTAGGCATTGTCTCGAGAAGAGGATTGAGACTTTTTACTTCAAGGAGAGACACTAAGCCAAAAGAGAGAATGAAGTTTCCAAAGCGTTGCCGTTTGCTGGGGACATGCACTTGGAGCAGAGTGGACCGGGTGCGACAAAGTTGGGATGGAAGAAGCCATCGGTGAACACGTGTCTACGCTATGACACACGAAAGTTTCAGCGAAACTGGTGACGTTTTCGACGATTTCAGCGAAAGAAAACAGTTTTGACTCCACTTTCACCGCTGTAATTGACACGCCACTGCGTCACTTCCGTCGCTACACGAACACGGAGTTTTTCAAATGATTCAAGTTGTACAAATCGCATCTTTTCAATAATTCCATGCATAGGTTTATTAAAGTAAAAATTATATTAACCTTTCATTTTGTTCCACTGGTTTTGACTTTATCCTTTCTTATTGCTTAATTTATTCAACGCAAAATTAAAAATCAATGTGATTTCTAACTTCTGCAATGTTCGAAACATTAATTTTTTGGGCACAATATGTTCTACTCATAATCATATTCTATCCCAATATTATGTTTAACTGAGATAACTTTTGATGTACTCAAATTTTATTTGACAAGAAACAGGAATTCCTTAAAGGGGTTGAGTTTATTGAAAAAAACAAATGACCATATGATATTATCGAAAAGGGAGAGAGCTGAGAAAAAGGGTTGATGGTATAAAAAATCATCAGATTAATTTAATGCAGAATATAAGCATTTCAGATGAAAAATTATGAAGTATAACTATGGCACATGTATAGTTTAATATCGTCAAATATTTTCTTATTCCAAAAACATTTCTCGAACCTGGATATTTGAGCAGCGGTAACATCTACTGGGAGGTAATTTCAAACAAAGATCAATAGATGTAGCAGTTGAGTTTATTGAACGGGAAACGGATAAGCGTGATGACGAGTTGATAGATAAAGATGAAATTTTATCGTAGATACTCAGCGAACAGGACATGTAGCAAAAATTCGTAGCCATATATACAAATTGATCATGAATAATAAAATCAAGTTAATCATTAATTCCTTGAGTTAATTAGTGGTCTGATGATGTTTGCGTCCTCGATGCTGATTTTTAAATAACATCATTGTAAAAAATCTTCCAAAAAGAAAGGAAATTAAATAATACTATGACTTTCAGGTGTAATAACAATACTCTGACACTCAAGGCTACTGAGGTGAGGGAGGGCACATCTGATCCTTACACTTCAAATACGTCTCAACACTTTTTTCAAATCTCAAGATTTTTTTTCAAAACTGTTCAGATCATCACCAATACCCAAAAAGACCTAATAATTATTAATTTTAATAATAAGTACAATAACCTACTACAAAAGAAGTATATTAATTCTGATGTATCCGTTACCTACAAGGAAAGAAAACTGTTTCCATCATTGAAAGGTGGGATTCATTCATGGTGGAAGATATGGAAGTACATCGGTTCGTATCGAAGACGTCTGGCATGGAAACCATTACCGTATTTCAAATATGATGAAAAAGAATGTGCTGTTGCCTTTCCTTATGCCTTTCAAAATATCCAAGTCCGACAGATGAAAAGGAAGAAAATATAAACACACTGTTTATTTATGTCATATCGCAGAGCCCCTCCTTCACGGGTGAATGGCTCAACCGGTACGAGAGAGTCAGTTGACAGAACTTTCAGATTCTACTTATGTACACAAAATTGTGAAAAAAAAAATTCAACTATTCTCTACGAGAGGTGGTTAGAATGTGGCAAGTACTTGGAATTTGTCTGCACTGGTAACGGGTCTCTCCAGATAGGTTAGCAGCTGTTGCCATTTCAACGCTACTATTGACGTTAGTTCCATGGATCCTCTCAATATCTAGCTCCCCATGTCAATTGCTCCAGCCCGAAGTAAGGTCTAGGGCTAAATACCCTTAACTTCTGAAGCATGGATTCAAATCGGGATGATAGTGACGCCAATTTTTACTACTCAAATTTATAGAGCAATTTTCGGAAATTCATGATGATCATGAGGACGTAAATAAGGTTGGGCCTAGACTGAAAGAAAGTTGCTCCAGGACGATATTTTCGCGACCTCCCACCTCTTGATTTTTACGTACATCGACTCAATCCAACGAGAAAACACAAAACGCTAGAAAACAATTGAATAAATCCTTCCGCACTAGAGACGAGGCATTCTTATCTCACGGAAGCGGAGAAGGATTTATCTTCCGCGGGAGGGTAAATAATACGACACGCTTCGATCCAATCCCGCGCTATCAAGCCAACAGGGAGAGACGTGAGCTTCGCATGTGGCATTTGGCTTGAATCCAGCTTAATTCTCCACGAAATCCTTTTCGGAGTCGACATTTTAGCCAGAACTCCTAATCAAAAGTTTATTCAGCATTGCATTATTTTTTCGATTTATTGTTTTTTTGCTAACGGTGGATGAGAAAACAAATGTTTCCTTTTATAATGCAGATTTTAGCTAGTTAAAACTAGCAAAAACTTTTTACTTGAAAATAAGGAAATAAAAAAGTACTCAAAGATCCTTAATAAAATATTTTCATCATAATTGCCAATTGCAAAAAATGTTACCGCGTGGGTACGACATCTGCTGACACGAATATTCCAAGCAGCAGTAAAACGAGCAAAAAATGAAAACATACATAAATGTTACATTACATAAATGTTACATACAGAGTACCATTTTGAGCCCTTAGGAGAGTGGGTTCAATCATGTCTGAAAAATTTTAAATAACGATGACCATAGCCTGGAAATTAGTTCGTTTCAAAATGGAAATCATTTCGAAAACTGCCATCGAGATATCGGGCATTATTTTGAACACACATCCTGTCACTTTTATATACGAGACTCGTACATATATCCACGCGGAAAACAGCCATTTTTCAAGGAGGAATTCTATCTGGAACGCTTTAATTAGTGAATATAATCTTGAATTTTACAAAAATTATATTACCTCAAGCAGAAGGATAGAGTAAATTTTTAATTTCATCAGCAACCCGGAAATACTATTTCACTGCGTGAAATCCTTGTCACCATTCCATTTGATTTACTGATAAAAAATCAACATTTAACATATGCACGGTAATGCTTATTTGTAATTTGACATGCCATCAGGATTACCTGATTAAGAATCAATATTTGAACAATGTATATTTAATGAGTAATTTTAATTTGTTTTGCAATCTGAATTTAAGTTTGGACGATTTGTTTTTCTCATCGACATTCAACGACACGAGGTATTTATTGCAGTACTTCCTTTCAATTATCAACTTTCTTTGCCATGATAACCTGTTCGTCATGAAGAATAAATATTAATTTCAAGATTATTGAAATCCAACTGGCTCGTATCTTTAAATCCAATTTAAATTTACCACAAATAACTCCCTGCACGTTTTTCAATTCCACTAATAGGATAGAAAAATACTGATTTGATCTTTTTTCACATATCTAAACTTTAGTTAACATTCGATATCTGTATCTCTTTGGCCCTTCATACTATGTCCGCTCACTGCCGTCCTCGCCTTCTGCTCGTCCTTCCTTAATTTTCCCCTCTTCTACCAAGCCTTCCCCCTTCCACCCTCCTTCTTCTTCGACATTGTTCCTCTCCTCTGGGTTCGGTGACAGGCTCGAAAATGAGTTCCCGTTGCGGGGTTGCTGTCAGCCTTAAAATGAGACAAGGGTGCCCGCGACAACGGTCTCGGGTATTAAAATTTGCACTGGGGACCAGGAGTCGGGGACCAAAAAAAACAAATTGGGGTGAGATGCCATTTTAAACATATTTTCAAATCAATTCATCCATATTCTTCCTTGGTGCTGCTGCCCAATTGAGCCATATGAGGTTCCGGATCCTTAATCGGGATCTCATATAGATAAACTGAATGTCGGATACACGCAAGTTCTAAATGCTGTCCCATCTTCATGTTTTTCTTTCATAATAATTTCTTCAATTAAGTTGACGAATTTCCGGTATGATGGCAAGACATTTAAAAAAAAGGCCAAAATCGCCCTATTACAATAAAAAAAGAGATTTTTAAAAATTGACCGCATGTTCTCAATCCATTGAAAATCTCGTCCTTCATTTTGAACTGCAAGTTTGAAATTTTTAGTTTCAATTTAGATCTTAGGTTAATCCAAGTATACGTCTATTATGCCATTTAATATCCTCTTTAATTAGGTATTCTTAAATTATTATAAAAATCAATAATACTACATCTCTATTGTATCACCATCAAGTTCCTTATTATTTTCAATAATTAGTAATAAATAGTAGCATTGATAAAATTTTCAGGGAGAGCAGTTTTTATTTAAAATGTAAGAATTCCTAGAAACTGCGGGATATGTCGCAGCAGTAACTTTTAATAGAGTCATCCGCTAATATGTATTTTGATGCAACTATTTTAAATCTCTTTAACTCTCAAATTGTTGCATTGAAATACACATTAGCGGATGACTCCATTGAAACCTATACTAGCGGCATCTCCCGCAGTTTCTTGGAATTTATCAAAGGTAAGCAGAGCCTAAATGTTTAACTTTGCCTTTAACCTCGTGGATTGTGGAGCGTAGTGCACGACTACAAATGCCTGTGACATTGTATGCATGGTATTTTTAATCACAACATCTTGTTCCTTTAAAGCCCCCAAAAAGCCCCCTCGATAGCTTAACTGGCTAAAGCACTCGGCCGGACATCGAGGTGTCTGGGTTCGAACCCCGGTTAAAGTGAATGATTTTTACACTCTGAAATTGTTGCGTTTAAATGTAAGAAGTTTATTCTTAAATATATGCAATTTCTTCATATATATTTACGCACATTCAATCACACCGTTCCCAGTCCTTATACCCAAGAAGTGACTAGTTTTAGTTTATGCAGAGAATGTTATTCTTTTCTATTCCTTTGGTGCTTCATCCCTGCACTTTCCTTTAACCTTTTCCACATTTAATAATTTAATTACACATATTCTTCAGCTTGGAATATGACGTGAGAGAGCCTTAGATCACATTCGCATATGACTATTTTGGTCAAACCCTTCCTCTCGAAACATTCAGTCTTCCTTCAAGTGTCTGTTTGCTGATTCAATCCTCGTCTCCTTTCTCCGTATAACTCATCAAGCCAGGCATCATCCTTTCATACTTGTACACTTAACCAATTTAGGCTCCTTAATTAGCCTTTCGTTTCACACCCTACCTCTTCAATTATTATCACAAGCAACCCTCAAGTGTGCCGAACTGCCATGTGGAAAAACTAAATTGGACGGAAAGGGAAACAATTAAAGTACTAGGCATGGTAGTGGTGGAAGAAAGGTTTGCTAAGATAAATTCAAAATTATTAAGACAAGTGGATGTATGATATTTTGCTTGATGGGTCGGTATAATGAGGCATGTTTGACAGGATGACAAGGAGCAGAAAGTATGCAGAATTGAAGAAGGGTTTATTTTAGTTTCATATTGTGTAGGATTAGGTGAAATAAGTTTAGGTCAGGTGAGGTGACTTAAAAGTAAAAGTGAGAAGTATGAGGTGAGGAGGTTTAAAAGTAGTGGGGTCGTTAGACCGTCTCTTCATCCAACAAGTTCATTAACCGATGGACTACCTTTAATAATAATTATATAAAATGAGCCTCATATCCATAATACTTATTTGATGGATTTTATAGCAAAATAATATTTTTACTGGATCTAAACCACAGTTTATGGACGCTTGAGTGGTACGTATGCCTCAAGAGGGCGGCTTTCCCATTACAGCCCTCTTCCTTCCCTCTCAGAACCCCTGGTCCTGAACTGCTGGCCAGCGCATTGTCCACGCCAATCCCCATTCCTTTTTTTTCTTTCTTATTTCCCTAAAACGCTTTCACTGTCCATTACAACGCTTCCTGGTTTTATAGCACACGGCGCCACCGTATCCCTGGCCTCTAATCGAACGCAATACACGTCCCCCTAAGCAGCACCCTTCAGCACCAACGACCACGAGGGAGAGAACGAGCCCGAGCCTAGCCCATTGTCCTTGAGAGCAGTCCACCCTTTCCACACGCCCTTCCTTCCTTTGTGGCGTGCTACGTTCACACTTCCAGGGTCGTGTTTTAGAGGGTTCACCGCATATTATTGTTATCACGCTCCCAAAATTGGGAGTGAGAGAATGTGGCCGCAGAAAGAAGGATGACTGCTTTATCGCCCAGCGAGCAGACAAAAGTAACCTTCGGGATGCTTATTAAAAAAATCAGTTTGGCGGCCAACATTCAGCTATACAAAATAGCAAAACAGGTAACGATGTTCCAAAAGATTTTTTATGAAATAATCAATACGAGCGAAATTTTAGTATAATAAAATTCGGTTAGTTTCATTTCAATAGCGACCATTCTGTTAACTATGACTACTTTTGGAGTTAATATATTTATAAAACGCGCAAAAAGGTACAGTAAAGGTCAACATTTCAATTAAATACTGTTTTATTCTCTCATTTACATCTGGGAAAATTTATTTATAAAACTTGCTCTCATTATTCCCTTTCTTTGGAAAAAATCCTGTGAAAATAATATTATCCATACCATAACGACAGTTGTTTATTGAATAGCCGTGTCCAATCATCTCCTGCCATACACTCTTTTTGCTACCTTGGTGAATGTGCTGTTAGCTCTTAGGTCTGTATTTTAACTGGGGTATTTTTAACATCATATACTTTCACCTACGATTTTACATTTACTTTACAATGACCAAGCATTTATGCATAATCTGAAAAATTTAACGTTCCAAAATCAGTACTACTATACATTACGATGATATTTTGTATAATAATCCATGTACTTAAGATTGGTTTGGAAATGACTCATGGTTCTAATATTCATTCGCCTACGTTTCATGTTTACGTTCTATTCCTATAAGAATTACATGCGAGTTTGCGACCTGATATTTAGGCTCCACTTGGATTCCTTTCATATTAAATAAAAATGTAAGCTAATAAGAGAACATTAAAAAGGAAAGCATTTTATTGGAAATAATTTTGAAATAATGGAAAAAGATTCGTAAAATTTTGCCCACCTGAAGTACGATGGTATTTTTATAACTGATATCGAATGAAATCTTTGGGATTTGTGACGTCTTTTAAACGACTTACTCCTCCTCTGGTATATAAATTAAGCAATAAAATCGATCTAGGCAATTAATTAGTAATAAGGCATGAAAAATAGCAGATAATTTTATTGTTTTATATAGTTTTAGTGGATAATTTTTAAAAACTTTGCAATTTTATGTTCATAGATTTAATATCATCAATGAACTCTTTCAGTTTCAAGCCTAGTTTCTAGCCTAGCCTAGTTTCAAGTGAGAATTATTAAATTCATTCCCTCAGAAAACATCAGAAAACGTATATTTTGAAATTAACGACCAAAAAGTGTCATCCAACTTTAGACGCCTGTTTATGTTTACAAAGCCAACGAAAGTTTCGGTAAAAGAATTTTGTAAAAGGTAAAAAAGGCTTAAATGAAATGTTCTAACTATCATACTATAATAAATATTCATATTACTTATGCTTAATATCTATTTTAATCTATAGTGTCAACAATAGTGTAATTACATAGCAATAATACATAATTGATAATGCTTTTACATTTACTCATCAAGTGAAAAAAACTCGAAAGGAAATATTGGCGCATGCTCTCCTTAATTGTATCTTGCACAACCTATGACCATGGAAAAAGAAGACACGAAAAAATTTAGCATAGTGCATATATATATTACAATAAGTTACGCTGGTCTAAATTATTGCATTCTCGTTGAGGCTAAATCACTTATGCTATTCACGCACCGTCAAAAATCTCGACAGGTTTCGGTTAAGGATAAAGACAACGTCAAACATCTCCAGTTGAACTCACACATTATCTGCAAATTCGTCCCACCTATAACGTTTCGAGAGGAAAACATCACAAAAAACTGTGTACACACCAATAAGAAGTAAAAACTTTTGGGATGTCCCAATTAGTGTTCAGGCGCCGCAGCAAGAGACGTGGCTTTCTCGCCATTCATTGCCGTGCATCGTCAGGCCTTAATCTTGAGCGTCATGGTCTACATTCCCTATTTCCAGCTCACTCTCACGCAAATCTTACTTATGAAACTAGACAATCAGAATTTACTGATATTAAAAAAAGTATTCCAATTAAAATTAGAACTCTTAATTTTTTTAATCATAGGGAAGAACTTACAAACCCCGCTTAGCACTACAGACTATTCCTTATGTTTTCATCTGATAGTGAGAGAAAAAAAGTTACACAAAAAAATTATCTGTGCGACTATACATAAATTATTTTCAAATTTTTGTTCAAAAAAATAGTTGAAATATATTTTAAGGATAATTCAAATAATTTCACTTGAATTGCATTAGCTATTTTGAAAGATTTAACACAAGGATCAAAATAATAAGCCTCTCACGTATATGCACGCTGTATTCATTAATATCCTCAGGGTTATTGAAGGTATCTGTCAGGGCTAAAATAATTATGGGGAAACTAATTAGAATTGTGAATATAAGAGTCCATATGCCTAAATAAATATAATATTAATATATTCGCTTCCTTAGCTAGTAATATCCTAGTCCCCAAGAGCACCAAGAATATTCATCCTTCTTCCTTTCACTCAAATAATCTCTCTTTCTCATGTCTTCCTCCATTTCACCCCACCTCCTCTTCCCCTCTCTCACGCCCTCCTATGGACCCCGACAAAAACAATGGCTGGACCATTTCCTTCTCCGAGAACCCTACTTCTCCCATCCCGTCCGTCCCGCTCATTATCCTTTCAACAATGAGGGCGCAACTCTCCCTCTATCCGCCACCTACAAACCCTTAACCATCCTTCCCCCACTGTTCCCCCCCGCCCACTGACCCTCACATACCCTTTGCTCTCCCCACTACTCCTTCGACAGAGGGTCCTCCGTCCCGGGCCCCTTATTAGCAACGTCCCTTCTCCTTATCCCCACACCCTTAAAACCCTGCCCCTACTTTACTCCCCCCTCCTATTCAGGGAGGGACTGGTGGTAACTTAATCCCTTTATTATATTTACCTCTGGCTCCAGGAGCTAAGGAAAGATTGAAAAAGCAAAGAAAGGAGGAATCTCAATGAAATTCCATCCCATTTCTCCTTATTATCCCTGACACGCGTTGATCTTGTGCTTACGGATACGTAATTGAGAGAAGTTCCAGAGCGATTTACCACGGTCAAAGTTGTTTCTTTCACGCAAGGATCCTCAATCAATTAAATTTTGTGATACACTAAAATTTTCACAGCAGAGGGAGCTCAAGGTATCATGGATACCGACCTGTCATGCGCTTATAAGTTGCGATAGTTTTTAATAATGAAATTAGTTAAAATCTGTTTACTCCATCTTTAACATTAGCATTAATACGATAGTTACTAAAGGTACAATGGAATGCATTTGCTTGTAGTTTTTCATAGAAAAATTGACTGTATTTGTGAAAACCTTAAATTTTTTAAACTCTTCAAGAAAGACGTTAAAGAGAAAATGAAAAAAATAGCTGCTATAATCAGTATTATTTTCACTCACCTTCAACGCAGCCCACCGAAGTTTCTCGAGAATAGAAACAGGAAAGTTGTAATAGTCTGTAGAATAAACGCAATTAGTATTGAAGATTGACAATAACTTCAGGCATTGGTACCTTTTGACATTTCTCATTTATTCTATTACACACAGCTTCAATTAGATTTCTCGAAGGCTTTTGGAATAAGCACATCAATATAAGCTTGATAATTATTCTGCATAATATTCCTTAAAATGCCTCGTGAAATGAACGGCGTCTGGAAAAATCTTCTCAATGAAATTTCTACGAAATTAATCACTGCAAACAGTAAACTTCTTACATATCCAACCCATTTTAAAGGCGGAATAATCATAACAGGGTAAAAGCAAGGAAGAAATGCTTCACCTTTTTCTGTGATCAATCCGTATTAGATTTTGAGAATGTTGGGCAGAAGCCAGAGCATTGAAAACTATTACGGGATGACGGGAGAATGCTTGAGAGTCACCAAATTTGAGCTCTCCGGTGCTGTCACTAATATCCCAGGTCTTAGTTAGAATCGAGCTATTGAATCAGGCAAAAGGTCAAGGACTCAATTCCCTATGGCGTGGAGGCTGCAAAGTGAGTCGACGAATATTCCACAAATTGCGTCGAAGGAAGTGATAATTAAAAGATCTCATTTTTGACTCTCGAAAATGATTTCTTTTCGATCCATTTCTAAAGCTAAGTTGGCAAAGTTTGGCTTAACTACTGGCAAATTAATACATGATATGCATTTAATTTCTAAAACAACATTTAACTCGAAAGAATACAAGGCAAGAAGAAACGTAATCCTCACGTAGCCTAAGCAGAAAGCAAAATCCTAAAACGAGCTGGAAATAGTTTGGAATAAGGGTAATTCAAGAATACTCTCCTCCTTTCAATTTATTTCTCATAAAATTTTATCACGCAATAAATTAAAATTCTTGTTTTTCGATTGCCATGCAATATTAGGTCCTGAGAAATACATTCAAATTGGAAATAAGTATGATGGCCTGAAAGTTATCTAAGATTATACTTCGATACTTTATTTTTAATAATCATGATAAAATCTAGAAAAATTTTGTTTACTTAGCCAAGTTCAATTTATAATTTATAATAGGACACCAAATTGAAAAATTTCGTTTTCGGAAAGAGTAGTAATTTGGAGACATTATTTTTTCGTCGCACATATTTAGACAGTTCTCTATTTTTTTCTTTGTATTTCCGTGAAGGGCAGAATTTAGCTAATGGCTTATCCTGGCTCCTGGGGTCAGCAACACCATCCACCTGGTGCGCGCTGTGGTAGCAGTTATTATTCAAGGCGTGGATTAAGATAATTTTCATAATTACATGCTTTCGTGAGGAATTTTGAGACTGGGCGGTGAAGGTCCCCGGCGTTCCCTAGTTTGCCTTCCGTTCGTGCCTCTAACTGACGCTCCTTAATGATAGCCTCTCACCGCGTGCAGTGAGGTCGAAATTGGACGACGAAAAAAATATAATTACTCCCAAGTACACAATTGTGTCATTATAAATGTTAGTCTCGTCATTATGAACTATTAGATGAACATAATCGATCCTGGATTACTCTCGAGATTGGCGAATGTTTATAACCCGAGTAATGACTCGACCAATAAAGGGAAATAAATTTAATGACTTTAATAACGATTTGAACACCAAAATGAAAAGATCACTTATGGGCGTTGCACATTTCCACTTGTTCACTGGGAGTACTCCTTCCGTGGACAGATTGCTGACCCAATGCCATTAACCGTGCATTTTACAAAGCAAGCATTACAAACACCTTAGACGGTTGTACACTGATGCAGTCATTTCGCAATAATACTGCCCTCCCCTCCCTCTCGGAAGCCTTAAAAATAAACAAACGAGATTTTGGTCGCTCGGTTGTAATGGTGGCACGAACAATTCGGAACAGATGAGACGGGCCAAGTACGAGACTCACTAAATTGCGTCCAGCAGTCCGTTCACGTCCATTACTGGGGAGAGAAAGAGAGAGAGAAGGAGGGGGGGGAAGAAAAAAATTGCAAAAAAGAGTGACGCCGGCAGTAATTGGAACACGGGCCGCAGAGCGAGCGCCGCTAACAGGAATAAAATGCATTTATTCATACGCCATCTGTCGACCGAAATTGGAAAACGTGCACGATTGCATTTTGTTTTCGCCTCCTCTCACTCTCTATCTCTTTCCCAAACTCCCATTTTTTAATGCCCTTTTCGCATCCGAAGATTAAAAAGGACTGAATAGCGGATGTTTGCGCATAGCGGAGGAAACTCCGCGGAGTGTAAGGGGACGGGACGATAAAATGAAACACCGGGTACGAATCCAGTTGTACAGCTAGGAAGAAGAGAGGGAGACCGGAGCCCGACTCGGATCCTGTACTACTTACTTTGGAATTCAACGCAAAAAATAAAGGATGCCCTTTCGCGGTGACTGACCACGGTCCACGGCGAAATAAAATAGTGTTCATTCGTTTCCCGAGCTTCCGTAAGCTCCGCAATGTTATCCTCCCCTCCCCCAGTCCAACCGGGCTCTGGCGGAGGATGGAATCTCGTCCCATACCGGTCGAGAGGAGAAGCAACCCATAATTCCAAGTCTGATCATCATTCTGTCAACGTCACATTTTAAATATTAAGCTTGCCTGACCGTAGTCCCTTTCCAAAGAAGCCCCGTGGAAAATCCTTTTACCGGAGGCGTTTGTTTAATTGCCCACACTCTCCGAACATAAAGGGAATAAAGATATCTCAAGTACTATTCTCTAACCGTTCACATAAAGGGTCTGTCCCAAAAAGTAAGTAAAACGATTTTTCCTGGCAAAGTGGACGACTGGTGTGAGACGATTTGTGGCGAGAAAAATGGTGAGTGGTCTTGGAAAGCAATACGACCCGCGTTAGTCGTCTGTGGGCCGTTATAGTCTGCGAATCACTGCTAGACTGAACCCCTGTTCGAGGGTCGCGTCACATACTCAAGATGCTACTTTCCATTGAGCAATGATATGCGATAAAATCGTATGTTGAACTCGAAAAATTGGGTTCGGAGATCATGATCATGGTTAAAGATGCTTATGGAGATGGAGAAACGTCCCAAGTGATGGTTTTATGCTTGCACAGGAGGTTCTGGGAGGGTAACGAGGAGGTAGACGATGAGTAATACCCTAGACATCAATCAACAACGCAGTGTGATGAAAATGTGAAAAGGTGAGACACAAGTTCAATTGAATCCCAAGAGTCAAATTGTTAGCAGAAGAGTGAAATATTTAGTAAACCACAGTGCATTGCATTTATCGAGAAGATTTAGCCATAAGAAAGATGAACCAAGATGGTCCCCAAGGTTCCGTGGGAAGACTGCGTGTTTGACAGTCTTGCCTTGGGCGTCTTGGACCACGATGAAAGTGACCCGAATTTTTTTTTAAGGGGTGGTTACTGATGACGAGACAGGTTTTTGAGTATGATCAAAGTAAAACTTTGAGATCCATTTTGAACAATTGGATTATGTCAAAGAGGCCATGACGAGGTGCCAAAACGAGGTTCCCGTTGACGTCTTCCAGGAAGCGTACCAGAAGCGTGGCAGAGGCGCTGATATCGGTAAGTAGATGCACAAGGGTGCTATTTTGAAGAGTTTTAGCAATCTTTGTTTTGAAATGCAATAAAGTTTTCCCCCTATTTATTCTACTTAAGTTTTGGGTCGGATCATGTATTTTGTAGGAAAGCATCAGTGAAATATACCCTGCTCCGAAACTCATGAAATAAACGCCATCGTAACCATGATAAATATCAAATTTTAAATTGAGTAGATGAATTGGAAACGAATCTGATTCGTTCAAACGGAGTCTAACTAAAGTTTACGAGACGAAATAAGAACTTATGCATTTGAAATTAAATACGTCTGTCAGAGATTCATATTTGATAGCCGTGATCTCCAGGAGGGAAAGAGAAATGTTCCTTATTCACAATGCGGTGAAATTTTCGTGTATTTGATTGTGCGGACGAATAAAAACACCGGCAATTGACGAAGCAGTTTCCATATACGAGGGTCATCCGGAAAGTAGTACCCGTTCGTGAAATAAAGACACAAAAGTAAATATTAACAAACATAAAAAATTTTATTTGAAAGAGGATACTTTAAACTACTTCTCAACATAATCTCCAAGCAAATTAAGGCATTTGTCATAACGTGTGACAAGTTTCTGTATTCCTGCTGCATAGTCCTTCGCCGCCAACTCATTGAGATACGCGAGGGACCCATCTTACACAAATTTTTGCATAATGCAGATGGTGTTTAACAATTTCATGAACAATTGTTCGAGAAACATTGGGAAAATGCTCACAGATGTCATCAATTGTGACGCGCCGATCGTTCCTCACGAATTCGTCAACTGAGCTCACCAGTTGGTCTGTAATGACAGACGGTCTCCCCGAACGCTCATCGTCGTGTGTGTTCCCCCTCCCCATGTTGAAGTTGCGACACCACCGCCGAACAGACGACTCGTCCATTACATTGTCTCCATACACCTCCTTTAATTGGCGATGAATATCACATGGGCGAACGTTTCTTGCATTGAGGAATTTAATCACTGCCCTCACTTCACAACTGGCGGCGTTCTCAATTTTTTTAAACATTGTAAACAATCACAGAAACAACACAGGCAATGCTAGCGTCACGCAACTTGGCTCAGAGAAGGCAGACAAGCCACTGAAGCTATCTGACCTCGTCCAGCGGCTACTCGCGTCGTCAGCACTTCATGCGGCACGAACGGGTACTACTTTCCGGATGACCCTCGTACTTACACGACCACGACTATTACCATTGTGTGGCTCCTAAGATCCATATGATTGATTCCCCCAAAGTGATGAAACCGAGGTAATCAAAGTTGAAATTTCATATTAAAAATCAGAACTGCAATGTACTTTTTGTCAATACTATGGGATAATTACACTCATTAACGGCTTAAATAGTTTCATAAATTTCAATGAACTAATTCTTCAATCAATATATCTTATTAAAATATATGACCATGGAGAATCTAAAAAGGCCTTCAGAAATGATTTTGATTGACAAAATTTACAACAAATGACCATTAAATTATTTTCGTCCCGATTATGAAAAACATTTTCAGTTATTTCATTACATTTTTCAGCAAAAAATTCCAATGGTAAGCCACTCCACCTTGATTAGTCTTTTATTTTCGTATTATTTAGTAGAACAAAAGCACGGCTAGATCCTTCTCCGGTGGCAGCCGTTATTTACTCAGGCGCTAATGTTTTTAATGAGTGTACCACCAACGATATCGTGCTATCCGTCACACTCTACTATAAAACTTTGCAGCTAATCCCCAATCAGTGGCAATGTATTTTGACAGTGTGACTATCAGCCATTCAAAAATAAGATCAATAAGATCATCCTGAGCTGCACATCTACGAACAATTCTTTCGCGTGGACCTCAATAGCAGTAGCAGCAGCAGTTATTCAGGGAGGCGACCGCCAGCTGAGGCCTTTAGGGATGGATGGGAAATGAGGAAGGGTGTAGGGAAACTCAGCGTCGACATTAACCTACTCTGGATGAAAGACGTCAAAGGATCCGCAGGATAGCGTCCCATCCGACGGATGGCGTATTCACTCGAAGTGCTCTTCACAAAGCACCTCAAGTAGGGATCTGAAAAATATCTGCCGTCAACAGGAATCAAAACCGGGTCTTCTGACTGGGAAACCAGTACGTTGGCCACCTTACCACACCGATCTCCACAGCTCATTTTAAAGATCTTCTATTCGCTCCAGACCTGCTACGTGACACGGGAAAAATAGACTATCGACCTACAGCCCAATTAACACTGAATGGAAGAATTTATCGCGAGAAAATCAAATTGTGGGAGGACAATTTAATTTACAGTCCAATTGCAGTCCACCTCATGGACTTAACGCAAGACGTGAATGACGATCCACATTTATCACCTAGGTCGAAGTTTTTACGTGAAGTTTTTACGTGAAGGTTTTTCAATCACGCAGCATTTGACTCGTATTCTAGGGCCACAAATGCCAAAAATGACAAAAATCATCGCAAAAATTTTAAAGAGAAAGATCAACATGAATAGACATTCAATAAATCTTCGAAATCCAATTCCGTTCATCAAGAATATTGTTATCATCTCACATTTTTGCAGCAGGTTTAACAAAACGAGAAAAATAGGGAGGCCCCGACTTTGAAGCAGTCTTTCAGCTCTGAGTTGTCTCTCAGCCCTTGCGTCAAAAATCCCAATTAATATCCCAACGATGGAAGTTCTTGATGATTCGCCCACGTCAAAAACATTGGAAAATTCTTATTAGTGCGTATTAGCCGTCGAGGCGTGGGATAAGAGACACGACTGATCGTCTAAACTTGAAAAAATACGTCATTTTCAACGAATCTTTTAAGTTTAAGGTTAAGTCTAAGCTGATATCCAAAGTTCAGGTAGATTTAGTTAAGAAATAATAGCATAGTTTCCCCAGCATCTCTCTCCCTTTCAAAGGCCACCGACGTGACAACGGCGTCACACACCTGCGGCGGCAGTTGAGTTGGCAGGGAGGTGTTCATGAGCATAGCGCACACAATCGATACAACAACGTGATTGGTCACCGCAGTTCGTATTTCAATTGTTAGAAATACGGTTGAAACGTTCTCGCTTGGAAACTTGGCTGTCGCTTTAACTGGACGGGAGGAAAACGAGCGGGCGGAACCTTTAATTCGTAATTTTTCACGTCATTTAAAGAACGTCTCTCATTTCACCGACGAGCGAGTGTGAATCTGCTCCTGCTGTTCCCTCGGTAATATGATCGCATTATGTCTAGCCGTATTTAATTAAGGAAACATCAGCAATATTCGCTAGACAATTTTTTTTCTATTTTTTTTAACTCTCTCTGGCGAGTACCAAATGAGAGCTAGTGTTCCTATATCAAATCGGGACACCGAAACGATGATGAAATTGAAAAACAAAACGCGTGAGGAAAAAAGAGGTCGATGAGGGCTAGCCTGCATTAAACGTAATCCACATGGACGCCCGGCATGATCCGGGTGGATGAAGAGAGCAAAATACCCAAAACCGCGGCTACTACACTGCCTTCGATCATCTTGCCGGGACGCTGCATGAATGCGGCGGCTGGCATTTTGCCGCTGAGGGCGCAGCGGACGCTGAGAATCGAAAGAGATTATTTTCGTCTCTAGCGACACCGCTTCTCAATTAAGTGCATCCGTGCTCATTTCCAATTTTCCGTCGTATATACGGCAAATGAAGTCGTCAAGGCAATCAAAGGGATAGCGGTTACAATAAATACACATAATAATCGAATGTCCAGTGTATTACTACTTATTCCGACGAAAATGAATCATCACTGTGTTTAATTTACTTGGTTAATTTTCAATCGTCCTTTTCCTAAAAAAAAGAATGCACAAATAAAATACCTAAATCACACATATATTGAAATACGCTCCCGTTACTTTGCGAACGGAACAATTACAATAAAAGAAATTTCATTGAAAAGTAAGTTTTTAACAGAAAAGGAGATATCCCCTCTTTGGTCAAACAAACAAATCTAATTCCACACGATGGTCATTTGATATGCTTTTAACATCACACGGTAAATCATGGTCGCTATCGAAACATATATTTAGTGGCTTACATGCATTTATGCAGTGTAAACATAGCGGAAGAAATCGATAACGATATTACTCTCTTCCTACTCATGTGAACTTAATTGCTTAATGCAATAAAATGTAACCTATTTAAAAAAATACATATATGCTCACAGTAGGAGGGCAAAAACTAGTGCAGATAGAACAGTTTACGTATCTCGGTAGTGTTTTGGGCCAACTCGGTCAAAGTAGTAGGGACGTCAGAAGAAGAATTGCGCTAGACAAAGAGGCTTTTACAAGGAGGAGGAAGTTGATGACGGGGACGTTGAGTAAGGATATTAAGAAAAGACTCGTAAAAACTTTAATTTGGAGCGTAGCTATGTACGGCGCGGAAACGTGGTAATTGAAGAAGGAGGATAGACGTAGACTGGAGGCTTTTGAAATGTGGGTGTGGAGAAGAATGGAGAAGGTGAAATGGACAGAGAAGAAAACAAATGAGGAGGTACTTGGTAGGGTGGGCGAAGAGAGGGGTTTGTTGGGAGCAATCCTATGGAGGCAGGAAAAGTGGATGAAGGGGGTGTTGACCGGCAGCGGGATGTTGAAGACTGTGATAGAGGGGAGAATGTTAGGCAAAAGAGGAAAGGGAAGGAACAGGATAGGGATGTTGGACGGGATGAAGGGAGGAAGAAAGTACTCAGAGATGAAGATGGGTCTGTTGTAGAGTAGGATACTGGATTTTGTGTTTTGTTTGGGGTCACAAATTATGTATTTTGTGGTTGTGTCCATCCAAAAACCTACCTTAACCGGTAGATTACCTTATTTTATGTATGCTCAATGGTAGAATCACCCGTAAATCAAATGAGGCGCATACTAGGCAGCGTTTAACCAATTCAACAAAATAACTTAACATATAGTATACTTTCGATTAAAATATTGTAAAATAATTTTAACTTCATTAAAAACGATTGCCTCATTTTTAATACACAGCTTTTGAAACTCAAGTGGCTTGAAATTCTTTTACAGACAGTACGTTCTTTTTCTCATCTACGCATTGCAAAAATCTTCCTTAGAAACACTCTTTCCCGGGACACCTTCAGTTATTCTTTTTTAATTAATCCTATATTAACGCTTCACGCTTGTCACTGAAAAGAGATTAATTATGAGATTCATATTAATGTCAAGGCATAGCAGAACCAGAATCCAGTTTCGCGTGGAGATAAGCTCTTTCATTTAAAAAATATAAAGAATACGTAATTGCTTCTCCATCGATTTCCGAAATATACTATATTTCTGAGAATTGTGAGACACTAAAAAAAATGGAAAATTTCTATCTGACACATCTCGATCCCCTGCCTGCGACACTCAAATTTTAATCTTTCCATTGCTTCACAATAAAGCTTTCATTATGAGACTTGAGGTTATGTAGGCGGATTTAATTGCCTAATACAACGGATCATAAATTTTATCGGAGAAACGTATATTTCACACAATTGAAAACAAACGCCGGATTAACGATCGGGCAGTATCCGAAGTAGCAATTATAGCTAACAAAACGTTTATTAATGCTCAATTATCACAAATATTATCTCTCCTGGTCTTACTGTGGAGGCAGCTGAACTGCAAACGCTGAATAGTTCAAATATTCCCTCATCAAAACCAGTGTCATTAATCACTGAAGTAAAAAAGCCATGTATCTATCCAATTATTTTTTTACTAGTACGACTAGTTACTGTACTGTATTACTGCACGACTAGTTTCAACGCATCGGCGTACCTAGTAACAATTTGGTGGAAAGATATATTGTTTTTTTACTCAATTATAATGGAATTTCATAAACTCAAGTCTGAAAAGATCGAAGAGTGCACTAGTTTTTTTTCTGCGCATTTACATGTAAGCGATTACCATGACGATAATTACATTTTTTTCTTACCAAGTCGCCACACGAAATACATGTATGTAATAAAAATAACGATTATTTCTGTAAATTTCCCACTAATTTTCACATGACCATCTGTTTGACTGCTGGCATCATGCATCGCCAATACATTGATTCCGAGCATTTAGTCCGAGTAGATTCGTTTGCCATTTAGGCTCATTCCAAGTTTTAGAAAACTAAACTGGCAAGTTGCTGGGACGACCGAGTTGTTTAAATAATGATTTTGCATTAATGAGTGGTGAACCAGGGATTCATTTTCGTTCAAAGAGTGGGCGAACATATAATTCTAAATAAAAGATCTTCTTCTTCATGAAGCCCATTAGTTCACCGGCTGTTATAATTGAAACATATAAAGAAGGGTAGAACCATAGAGGCAGTCCAAGAGCGAAATGTGAGTAGGGAGTAGAATCGATCCGAAAAATGCTGATGCGGAGATCATTCAAGAACTCATTCGTAGTTGGATGCTAAATTTCTACAACTCATAGTATTATACAACCCGATTATAAAAAACTTGCGCACCACGGGCTTTGAAATTAGTCTGAGGTTTACTAATTCTTTATGTACCGTCCATTAATAAAGTATTTCAAAACCCGATGGTGCCCATTTTGTGAGGATAGAAATTAGCGAGTTGATGTTTGATGTACCGGTGACCCAACTGAAAGCGAAGGAATCCATTCATCTCAGATAATATGGTGTGTGCATGAATTTCAAGTAAAAAAAATTTCATCGTTTAAGTTTTTCATTTGATGCAAATACCGTCTTTTTTTCATCATTGTTCCATCCCAATCGCAATAAATGACTGATTTTATATTTCGTTGAGTTGCTTCGAAAAAGGATATCTGATATCGTGGAGGCTATCTCATAGCATTGCGTGCAGCCGAGGTCTATAAATAAATTCGAAGCTGAGTGATTGTTTGTCCCATCAAATATAATACTGGCGATAAAGCATTCTTTGACGTTGAGGAGGTCGAGAACTGGCAGAGTAAACATTATTTACATCATAACTCTCCCCATAGACGCACCATTTCAATATATCTTGTATGACTGCATAGTGACTTGATCATTATCAATCTCGTAACACACGTCTCACGAGATCGATAATGCCTACACCTAGGGAATATAGAAAAACATAATTAACCATCACCTCGCAAAAATTACTTACGAATATAAACCTGGGAACCAATTCAATACATTACAGTACAGTAGAATCAGCTCTGAGTTTTTTCGCAGGAAGTGCAGAATTGGATCATAAATACGAGGGTCATCCGGAAAGTAGTACCCGTTCGTGAAATAAAGACACAAAAGTAAATATTAACAAACATAAAAAATTTTATTTGAAAGAGGATACTTTAAACTACTTCTCAACATAATCTCCAAGCAAATTAAGGCATTTGTCATAACGTGTGACAAGTTTCTGTATTCCTGCTGCATAGTCCTTCGCCGCCAGCTCATTGAGATACGCGAGGGACCCATCTTGCACAAATTTTTGCATAATGCAGATGGTGTTTAACAATTTCATGAACAATTGTTCGAGAAACATTGGGAAAATGCTCACAGATGTCATCAATTGTGACGCGCCGATCGTTCCTCACGAATTCGTCAACTGAGCTCACCAGTTGGTCTGTAATGACAGACGGTCTCTCCGAACGCTCATCGTCGTGTGTGTTCCCCCTCCCCATGTTGAAGTTGCGACACCACCGCCGAACAGACGACTCGTCCATTACATTGTCTCCATACACCTCCTTTAATTGGCGATGAATATCACATGGGCGAACGTTTCTTGCATTGAGGAATTTAATCACTGCCCTCACTTCACAACTGGCGGCGTTCTCAATTTTTTTAAACATTGTAAACAATCACAGAAACAACACAGGCAATGCTAGCGTCACGCAACTTGGCTCAGAGAAGGCAGACAAGCCACTGAAGCTATCTGACCTCGTCCAGCGGCTACTCGCGTCGTCAGCACTTCATGCGGCACGAACGGGTACTACTTTCCGGATGACCCTCGTACGTTAAGCGTGACCTTTATAAAAATTATGCTCTTGTTCGAAAAAAAAGAGGAAGTTTAACCTTTCGAGAATAAATATAACGTTCTCTCTTGTCCGCGATAAACTAAATTTACCAGCTCGGCGTCAAATAAAAAAATCTAAAAACCAATCTCCAATCTTTCCATTCATCGCATCTATTCATCACATTTCAAACATTAGCCGGCTTATTAATCGCCCCAGTTATCGCCGAGTGATCTTGGAGGGTGGCTATCTGCAAAATGGCGGCCCGCCCTACGCGGCCCCCAATCGAGGGGGAAGAATGCATGGGGCGAGGAGGGGTGTCGCAGCGGTGGGTGCTCACTCCATCAGCCCGAACGTTCAAACTGAATAAAAGAGACAAGAAATTCGCAGTGTGTTCGTCTATTGTTTGCCTCACCGTTTTGTACAGGCCGCTACCCAATATCGAAAGAGCAAACTTTCCTGCACATTGTGATCCACACCCCCTTGAGGTCAGCAAGCAATTAGCAATCCGGAGGCGAGGCGGTACTTCGTCGCACGCCCTCGTTTGCCGCGCTAGGATGGCCTTGGGACGCAAACATGGCCCGTATTGGGGCCTCCATTCATCACACTCTCGACGCTTCTCTATTGAATAAGGAATGCTTTTCCCAACCTAGAATACACGACAAAATCCCTGCTCATTTAGCGTTGCAACTTCCAGTTTCACCAAATGGAGGCGTGTGAATCGTGCGAGCTTCCAGCTGTGCGGTCGATTACCGGATCGAATAGAAAAAGAGGTGTGAAACTCATTCCGGTTTTTTTCCCTTTAGAGAATTTAATTAAAGCTCTATCTGGAATTATAGTCTACCTAACTAACTTGCCGAGCTAACCACCTTGTTATAAATGTTAATTCGATGGCAACTCCAACAATAAATTACGTTATTTCTGATAATGAAGGTCAGTGACATTCAGTAAATTCTTCATATGTAAGAATAAATGTCTTGATGTAATGGTTATTCAATATTTCTGTATAGAATAAGCATAAAGAAATAAATCAAGAGTTAAAAAAAATCGACTTCAAAATGCCTCATGTTTATCGTTATATAGTATTTCGATAAAACACATAAATTACGGTGAAGAATTAAAGAGGAGTATAAAAACTATAATACACAAATGACTTCCGGCTTACATGAAGAATTTAAGAGTGAGATAATGCTTTAATATTTTATTCTGCATCCTGGAGTAAGTAAGACAGAAGTACAGGAATTAAAAATCCAGAGTTCTACGTATCAATTTGAATCCGGCGGTAGGGTAGATTATGAAAAACCTCTTACTGCTCTCGCAGTACACAGTACTATACACACAGGCAAAACCTCAAGGTTTCCGATTCATGAAATAAGCCAGTAATATTATAAAAGTGGTAATATGGTTAATTTGCGTAGGGAAAATGTAATGTGAGATTTTTGTTATGTGGTAGATTCGCACATACATGCGAACTTATTAAAAAGGTAATTAAATATCCCCTACATAAATTATTGAAGTGTACGTGCTTTGAGCCGATAAGTTCCTCGTAACAGGCCAGGATAGTCTGACATCTGCACGTACCATCAAAGCTCTCACCCGATGTTTCATATGTAACATTAAGTGACATAATTGGCACCATCTTGGCCTGCAATATGTACTCCTATTTTTAATGCTCTTAAATCATGTTTTTGCGGTCATGATTGAGGAAAATATCTGCAAAACTCTGATGCATTGCGCTCTATTCTCATAAATTATAATTTTAAACGAATAAATAGGAAATTTCAAAGATATTACTCTTCGATTTTTATTCTTTCTGCTCAGATTTATGCACTACTGATTGCGACTTTGCAATAACGAATACTTTTCGCGTTATTACTAATTATTTCATCACCAATTTTCTCATACTTCCGACGAAGGGAGCAAGTTATATAAGTCCATTTAACAGCAATACGTCCGTTATGTACTGATACATAGTAGGCAGGAACTATAGGAAGCATATATAAGAATATATATAAGAATTATAGTAGGTAGATATAGGAAGGGGCAATCAGCACAAAGCAGCGAAGGCACTCGTCCCGGGAGTCCCGGGTTCATAACTCGTCAGTTAAATCGAATATGGACTGATATCACGACGTTAAGTGTTAGCTAAATTAAATCGGCTCTTAATCTCTTCGAATATTATTCAACGACTGATTTCCTTCCGAAATTCTGATTCCCTTTGTTTAAATCTTAAGGGACCCACTACTCCTTCGTATACTCGTACTTCAAGTGACCTGCATGTAGGAATACAAATGCGCAGCGGGTGACCAAAGGAGTTAGCTTGAACGGCGACAGCGCTACCCGAGCGGTATTCATAGCCGTGACTGCAAAACATGCCGTCCATTGTCGTCAACGTCGCAACATGCTTTGATTCCGACGTCCTTCCGAGTCAGTCGATGTTTTTGGATGAGTCGAGCAGGGAACACCCAGTCGATGTTTACGCATTGCAGTCCCTCGCTCCCGAAGCAAAAAAAAAGAGAAAGAACAGAGCGCCTCCCTATCGCCACCCGGTGTCGCTTTCAACGATTCCCAAGAGAAACGATAATGGGACGAAAATTTTACTTAACTTTATAACTGCCGCATATCATCCTCATCGGACGCCGTTCCGCGGGGCGCCGTTAAATTATCGCGCACCCATAATCTTATCGGAATGACTTATCCTTATGACCGGGTGGAGCTGGCGGGAGATTAATCTTTGGCTCGACGATCTCCAATTGGCGGATTCGCGCGGCGACCACCCTCTCCCATTCCTTGTGGCACGAATATTAATGAAGGGGGTGAGTGAGGGGGGAGGGATGGGGAGGCGAGAGGAAAGGGAAGGTGATCAATGCTGATGTTCCAATCGAATGCGAAGAGTTGGAATCACTAATCTTTTAAAAAATTACGCATACCCCAAAAAGTACTAATTAGAATAGGTGGCGTAGTTCACGTATTAGGTGGTATTTTGGAAGAAAAGAGGCCTATTAAGACGTGTGTTGTAAAAGTAAAATATACGAGTTATTTGGAAATAATTTTATTTTATCGTCTATATCAATGTTATTCTTATTATAAACCTATGCCAGCTCTTTTTCAAATCCTCGAAACAATTCAGGAAATCGATCTCTGGTATAGCGTTTATCAATACGATATCAATCTAATCTGTGCTTGTGAGACGATGGCTCTTTAAGGTTCTTTTTATTGTTTGGAACAGGTAAAAAGTCACACGGGGCCGTGTCTGGCGAATATGGAAGCTGGAACGTTGCTGCAGTTTTGGGCGAACAATTCACGAACAAGCAGCAGGTGCCTAATGCAAAAGCCGTGAATTGTTCCGCCACAAATACGGGCGTTTTTTCCGTATAACTCCACGCAAACGGCGTTGAACTGGTAAGAAGTACTGTATATTGATCGTTTGACCTTGTGGAAAAAGCTCATTGCGAACTATTTATTGTGCGAAATTTAAAAAATTCCCGTTATTTTTTAACACATCCCGTACATTAGGAGATTAATATATTTGCCAAACAAAGCAATTGCGAAACGGGGAAGTGATAAAAGTTACCCTAGCGATAAAAATATTCCTAAATTATTTTATATAAAGCACAGAACAGTAACTATGGAAACCATATATGGTCTCTGTTAGGCAGGAGAATGACCACAGATAGGTCACTTTTAAGATTTAGTTATGGGGAAAAGTTGAGAAAATATGTTGGGAAGAGAGTAAGAATAACGACGAAGTTTAAAGTTTGAGGGGAAAAGAGCCGGTGTAGTGAAGGAAAATCCAATAAAGGTAGAGTTTGTTGAATGGTGATAACCAGAAAAGAGGAAAGAAGATAGTATACCTTTTAGACCGCATGGAGGTAAGGAGAAGGTACGAGGAAACTGAAGAAAGAAATAATTTAGGGTAAAAATAAGTGGATGTTTGGATGATGTGTTCTCTATAATAGTTCTTAAGTATACAAACCTTCCAAAATCTACTGATTTAAGTGTATTATCGATAATTCAATTTTTTAACCAATTCAGTGCATGCAAATCCTATTTTTTCATATCAGTTCTCGGAAATCTGAATGATAACATTATTTGGGAAATGTGTGCGCATGCATGTGTATGTTAAAAAATTGGAATAAACGAGATGTTAGAAGAAATACAGGAGCAAATGGGGAGACTGGGAAGCTAAGAGTCGGATGTTCCGCAAGAGTTACAGCAAACTAATCGTCGTCCGATCTAATAACTGAATGTGCTATTTCTATAGCTTAGCGCGAATTAATGGCTCTCTCTCATCTGAAGGAATGAGGGAAAAATAAAACATTCCACCTTTTCTATCCGTTGAGGTATGTGTGAGTAAGTTACAATTTTTAAATTATTGTAAAATACATGCCAGATATGTAAAATGAAAAAATAAAACCCGTTCCTATTGAGAAATGTTTCGAATGATTGCCAAACCGCTGACTGTAATAGAAACTCTATCACTACAACAGCAATCAATTAATCGGCTCAAAAATGGTTCCAGTCTCACCCGGAAGTAATTTTAATCTAAAATATGCCGTTGAAAGATTTATAACAAATACTTAAATATTATTTCTCCTCGCCCTAATGCCAATTTTTTCAATATTTTAAGGTGATTAATGGATTCATCAAAGATACTGGGTGCCATCGATTTTAAAGCACGTGTTTAATTTTACTTTTTTAAGCTCCTAAGAGTTGTGACTTCGGTGCATTACAGAAAAAGGTTATTCCTCGTTCTCAATTTTCTCCTAAATCATCGGGGTTAAGACAAAGTCCCAAAAAGCCTAAAAATTCGCCGAAAACCCATGCATATGCATGAAAAGGCATTTAAAAGAACTTGAATATTTCTAATGAACTCCTACAGAATTAAGTAAAGTTGTTTTGTTATAAGGAATACAATTGTTATTATTACATATTATTATTGCCATTATAACCTAAAGATTTTATTATAAGTAATAAAACCATTAATGGATTTTTAGTCTCTCGATAAAAGAAAACTTACATTCAAATCTTATGTCTTAGGGTGACCGGCTTCAAGGTTTTCAAAGAATAATAAACCTCATCATAATCATACACTGCCAGTTTTTACCTGTGAAAAATCAAGAGACTCCAGAATTGCAGGTTTCTGAAAATAAGAAAATCCCAATAATGGGCATACTTGACAATTTTTCTCAATACACCAACGAACCTTAACCTCCAAAATAAATATTCAAAATAAAAATAACAATATACCGCTATTCATCAAAGGTTAACGTCAAATTGGTGTTCAAATTGAAGAGTAACCTGCAAAAAAATCAATGTTGGGAGTGATCCACGTTTGAAATGAAATTGTTTTTTTTGAGCATAATATGTTGACAAATAAAGATTCGAAGGTTGTTTAATTGGTTTGCTTCATTTGGTAGAATATCTCACAAGCATAAATATGGAGCAAGTTAGCACAAGTAAGAACGAAATACTGTTAAAAATGCTGTAATTCGCATGAGCAAAGGACAAAGTTACGAGTAGATAGAAAGCCTTATATTGAATACCTCATCGAAATTTTATACATGTATGTTTTAAATAGAAAATGATTTAACACAACACATTTCTGTCACTTAATTTTTTACGACCGTGACACATTGAAGACAGTAGTGAATATCGAGAAGTACAATTACAGGAGAGCTAAGAAAACAAATCGAACAAACCTTGTGCCCAGAGAAGAGATTATTCGAATAGTGGATGAAGTAAAAATTCAATTGAGACATTCACCAGTAGCAAAGGAACTCCTGTGGCTTTAGTTTGAGGAAAAAGTGCTTAATAAAGGCCGTAATAAAGGGCATCAGGCCAGGAATACCTACAAATGAAGGTCAAGGGTGAATTACAAGTAGCTTTATGGAAGATCGGAGCGAATGGAACTAGAAAGAAAAGAACGCCGAGTTTAGCCGTGAATTGATTTTTTAAAACGTTACATAAGAAGCAACCGTTGCATTAAAACCCTATCATAATGCCTGACCCACTGGGTCTTTTTATGTAAACCGCTCATTCTATCTCAAAAAAAACACCAACTATAATAAATTCTTACGCATCAGGTTCCAAATTCAATCTAAATGAAACCTCATCGATTTGAACTACTCCTGAAGAACGTAGGTACATTTTGGCTACTGTAACACCACTTTCAGGCAAGTATCATTCAGTTAAAAAATATTTTCCAAAATGGGAGTTCTCCATAAAAAGCAATGGACCTATTTCCCCAAATTTCAAGACACGTACTTTATGAGTGACACATAATTTTGGGAACTATTACGTAGTTCACATGGAACTCGGGAGGATGAGGTCCTCTTTAGGGTTGACCATGGTACACCAAGACGGAGAGAAATTTTCACTTCTCTTTCGTTTTGACTTTTATCTCTAGGTCAACCCGCGGATGGAAAAAGAGGCGACGACGTATCGACGAAACCCTTCTTCGTTTTCCGAAAGAAACAGGTCTCGATGTCTTCCGGATATCGGCATCGATATTGTTGCGCCGTCGTATTTCCCGCCCCTTGGCTTCCTCCCCCTCCCCCCGCCGCCGCCGTGACCCACTTGTGACCCCGTTCGGAGCAATCCACTCAAAGGAAACTCAGAGGAGACACCTTTAAAGACATTCCCGACCTCTCATAGCTCCTCCCACCTCGTCACAAAACAAACGCCCCACCATGCACCTCTTGCCCCGCGCGGCGTGCAAGAGAGGTGAGGCCGCTTGGAAAACTAAACCCTCGGATTTAAAGATAAAAGTGGGGAGAACTGGTAAATGCATTGAATCCATTTTATTTTCGTGCTCGTAAAAACTTCATATCAATACCTCTTCCTCTCCAATGCACTTAAGAATAAAGGCGCTTACTCCGTCGTTATTACACAAAAACAGATAGGCACACTCAATGCAACTAGAATTCTTTTCTGAGATTACGATAGATCCTTTTGGAAGAGAGTAATAGGATTAAATTCGGCAACCTCATCATCGCCATCAAATTCTACCGATCCCAAGATTGATTCTCTCTCTAGATCAACCCTCAGAACTTAAGGATTGTCTATAGGCTTCAAATCTTCAAATTTCTAAAAAAATCGTAAATATTCAATGTGGGGAAGAGCGCTTTTATAGATCGAAAATCTAGCTAATGAGATTGGAGGCTTTCTATGTGTGGTCAAGGGGAACGACTGAGAAACTAATATGGAAAACGAAAAACCCTGGAAGGAGAACGGATAATTACGCATGGTGGAGTAGGGAATGTAGTCCTGGAGAAGTTCAAAGGATGCAAAAGTTGGAGGAAGTTGTAAGATGCTGAAGAACGTGACAGAAAGGCGTGTGTTAGACGTGTCGTATATAATCGTGATTTAACCGTGATATGTATATAGCACGGAAACCGTGCCATATTCATATCACGGTTTCCGTAAAGGTAAATCCTGCGAGACTCAACTTGCGCTTTTTGTTCATGATTCTCTTGTTTCGGGAGAAAGAAATGTTCCAGTGGACGCGATTTTTCTAGATTTTAAGAAAGCCTTCGACAAAGTACCTCACAATAAACTGTTTGCAAAGAGAGAAGCATATGGCATATAGTATGAGTTGAGCATTAAACAGCCAGAAGAAAATGGCTCGCAAAGCTAGAATGATATAGCATATCTTGAGTAGCAACTCGTAGATGGAAATATCCTGAATTGGATTAAAGTCTTTTTGAATGGTCGGGTTAAAGAGTACTGATGGATGGAGTTAGCTCAAATGCAGTAGAAGTTACTTGAGGTGTTCTCCAGGGAAGTGTCATCGGACCTCTTTTTTTCCTACTTTACATTAACGACATTGGCTCCGTAGTCACTAGTGAGATACGTTTATTTGCCGACGATGCAGTAATTTACCGCAGTATTCGTGATCCTGACGACACAGCAGCTTTGTCAGATGATCTTAATGCTAATCAACGCTGGTGCGACACTTGGCAATTAAAATTAAACTTAAAAAAGTGCGTAGTCCTGAGTTTTTGAAAAAGAACAATTCCCACCCGAACGCTTACTGCATTGAGAACACCGAAATGGAATGAATTGACTCAAATAAATACCTGGGCGTTACCCTCACTCACGATGTCTCCCGGGTGAAACACATACGGAGAACGTGTGGACAAGCTAACAAAAAATTAGGGTTATTCAGAGGAGTACTAGATAAATGTGATGAAAAGGTCAAAGAAAAATGCTACCTTCGTGGGTTAGGCCTTATTTAGAATGTGCTGCAAGTATATAGGATCCTCATGAATTTGGATTAATTGCCAAATCGGATCGTGTGCAGTGCAGAGGTGCTAGATTTGTAAAACGTTGTTATGATAAACTTACTGGTGTATCCAAAATATTAGAGCAGCTAGGCTGGGAATCACGGAGCGAAGGTTATCGCATGTTACAAATTAAATCTTTTGCATAAATTGGAAGGTCTCTTTAGCAGTGATGTTATAAATGTATTACTACCCCCATCGTAATACGGTAGGATAGATCACGCTAATTATATTAGAGATTAAGTGTAGAACAGGTAGATTTCAGATGTTATTTTTCCACGAACTATATGGGATCACAATACCATTGTTCGACCGCTGTAGGGACATGTTTGGGTTAAATTATTCTGGTGTCTATTTCCCCCGGCCACACACTCTGGCGGCAGCTTGTAGGGTATATATAAATAAATACTGGAAATGGGAGAAGTCATATCGAAAATGACAACAAGTGTTGCCGAGAGATGGCATCACATAAAGCAATACAGCATTGAGATGATACTCACTCTTTATTTAAAAGACAATGCCACCACAATGTGTTAAACTCCATTGATTTTTGAAAAGAATATTTTTTCTAACAGAGTAATAAATATTTCACCTTTTTACGCCAATAAAAATTGGGAATGTGAGATGACATTTGAAAAGGAAACCTATTATTACATAAAATAAAATAATATAAATTTCCTAAAAACCCCCAGTGTTTCATATTCTTTCTTCTAATTCATCTTAACTATATTTGTGCATTGATTAAAAATGTGATTTTTCCGCTAATTAACTATGTGGTTAATATTTTGAATACGTTACCCACCCAGGGCGTGATCATTGAGAGATGTATGGCTATGTGAACTAGCTACCTCTTTCAGTTTAGTAACAAAATGATTTCATAAAAAATGCAAAAAGTAAGGAAATTTCTCTGAATTCGAACAGAGGAAAGAAATTCATGAGATTCTTAGCAAATAACAGAAAAAACCCAAATGCTTTATTGAAACCTAGTCGGCTATTTTCTCACTCCGAGAACCTTTTATTCTCTCCCGCTAATGGTTTTCATAACTCCCTGCATATAACCCTGCAGATGACTTCAAACTAGGCCCACCACCGAGGAGGCTTTTAGGAGTGCGCCCATCATTATTTATTAGGTAATCTACTGGTTAAGGTAGGTGTTTGGATGGACACAGAATGAAATAACTATTTTGTGATTCCTAAAAAAACACAAAATCCAGTATCCTACTCTACATCAGACCCCTCTTCATCTCTGAGTACTTACTTCCTCCCTTCATCCCGTCCAACATCCCTATCCTGTTCTCTTGCCTAACATTCTCCCCTCTATTACAGTATTCAACATCCCACTGCCGGTCAATATCCCCTCCATCCATTTTTCCTGCCTCCTTAGGATTTCTCCCAACAAACCCCTCTCTTCGCCTAACATACCAAGTACTTCCTCATTTGTTTTCTTCTCTGTCCATTTCACCTTCTCCATTCTCTCCACACCCACATTTCAAAAGCCTCCAATCTACGTCTATTCTCCTGCTTCAATGACCACTTTTCCGCACCGTACATCGCTACGTTACATATCAAAGTTTTTATGAGTCTTTTCTTAATATCCTTACTCAACGTCCCCGTCATCAACTCCCTCCTCCTTGTGAACGCCTCTTTGCCTTGGGGTGCGCCCATATGGATGTAAATTACAACTCGGATGAAAATATTACTAAAATGGGAAAATCACCTAACGTCCAAAATGGACTTCTGCTTTAGGTTATATACTTTATTTTCCCAACCCTTTATGGGCTATCCTTAGTTATTCTTTTTTCTCGAACGAGGTGCTGAGTAACCCCGGGCTTCTGTTAAATATAATTAAATGTTCCACGGAGGAAAGATGTGACCCTGACAACTTGCTGTACTCGGGCGAGGATACTCTTACGCGGATCGGGTTCTAATAATAATAATAATAGCTAAATATTTCCTTTATCTACTTCTGCAGTGTGATGCTTAGCTTCAGCGGAATTTGGGGGATGACACCGAGACACTAATATTCCCGGCGCGCGTGGGAAATTTAATCTGTCAAAGTAGGGGTACTTAATAAACTATATTTCAAGTTATTTTAGAAAACTTTAACCATATAATCAAGTTATTTTCACCCTACTTTTATTTCCCTTGCCTTAGATACAATTATAAAGTCTTTCATTTACACTCTTTTGTCCCAGAAACATCCGTCTTCGTTTTGCGGTATCTAGAGCACATTTACCCATGACTTACTTTTCCTATTTCTTCCTCTCCCGCAAGCCACTTCTATGGTATTTGGCAGGGGGGTTTGCTTTGGACCGGGTTACTTTTGACCAAAAATACTTCCACTACCCCCTAGCGCGGTTGGACAACGTTATTCTGATCTTATCGTTTGTGGTAAAAATAACATCTTACATCTGTTCTACACTTATTCCAACTAATTTTATTTACATAATCTCTCCGGCGATAGAGCTAATAATACATTTTCAACATATTCGCTAAGGACTCATCTATACAATTGATGCAAGAGATTTCATGTTTCCAAGTGACAAAAGGCATTTAAAACCTACTAATAATATTCTACTCAAAACGGAAAACAAAGATGGCGAAAGAAATAATAAATTGAGCTCACTTCCCTACTCCTGTATAGTTTTAAGGAAAGACCGGCAGAGAAAAGGGAATTATGAATCTTAGAAAGGCGGTAGTAATGAAATTAGATAAGAATAGTCTTGATTAACATCTCTCCAGAGAATAACATATTCAATTACTGAACTAAGAGTGAAATGAAGAGGGAAAAGTTAATTTCGTAAACTATTACAGATCAAAATAGAAGTGAAGCATTAAAGAGGTAACTAATGGGTGACTTAAGAATTTAAGACATAAGGGTACACGAAAGAAGAGAAGCAAGGATTATCCGAAGAAACAAATTTAACTAATTACATTTAGGTGAAATCCAACAGCCGTAAAAATCATTTTGTAGGTTGTATTACGCAACAGAGAGATAATACCCGAAGTAAAATAGCTTTCCTTGGTTGATATTTCACACCGAAATTTATTTAAAAAGGAATATTGGTCGGAGACGCAAATGTTCCACTTTTGCACAAAATCTCCTGGCCGGGTTTCCGTAACAAAAACTCCCAGTCGGATACACGTGTTTTAAGGATGCGATTGGCTAGAATGATAGAATTCCTTTAGTGATCTGATGGCAATCCGTCATCTGAGGGATTTAGTTAAAATATAATATTCCGGTTTAAAAAAAAAAGATGTTTTCATCGGCAGTTGTAGAATAAGTAAATGCACTTAAGGTTTAACGCAGTATTTTGTTGAAACGCTGTTGCATTACAAAAAAAATATTATTGGAGATACATACGGAGTAATTTTACCCAATATTTGTGACATCCAACAGGTGACGACCTAGTTTATTGACGTTCATTATTGTTTTGACGTGATTTTTCTCAAGTTTTGATGAATACGCGCGTCGTGGAGAGAGTATGCGACCTTTTAAATGTGATCTCTAAACTAATAACACGTGAACTCATCGTGAAATATTAACTAGATATTGCTCATATTTTATTGAAAGACTTAATCCATCATGAGGCTTGCAATATCATTAAAAAAAAGCGAGGGAAATGTCGAATTCGAAATTTTGTTGCTCAATATCATTGAGATCGTGGGACTGTCAATAGAATTCCCTTGCCTGGGGCTTTCTCGCGAGTGGACTCGATCGCGCGAGCGCTACTTGGGCGGATAGTGAGTGAATCTTCGCGGAGATGAAAATAAAAAAAAATAATATGAACGAAAGGGCGTTGTTGGTGGTGGTGGTTACCCGAGGAGGCTTTCAACCCATTTGCGAGATTAAATTAGAGACAGGAGCGGCGCAGGATTAAATTTGCTTTTGATGGGACAGGGTCGAAGATGATTGATCGACGAATGGTTGGGGACAGGGAAGACAATTTGAAGAGGTCGCCTCCATCACGCTTACCTGCGCTCGCTGTCACGCCAGAATTCTCCCCCGACGATCCAGAAATATGATCCCGCACAAACTGCGCGACATTTTTCCGTTCCATCTCGCTCGGAGATCTCGTACAATTCCCACCACGTCAAGCAGGATACGGACGCTTTGATGCAATAATTGAATCCTCCCATCCCCTCCACTCATTTTTTTTAAATAGTCAACTACCAAGTCTGGGGTAACCGCCAGTGTTTTGGTTTCCCGGACGTAGAAACAACAGGTTGAAAACTATTATGTAACCAAAACCGTTCGTAAAACATGAACGGAAACACATCGCCCAGCGACTGCGTTCGCCTCGAACAAACAAATGAAAACAACTACGAATACGTGTTATCATGGAGACGGGAATGCAGTCAGTAAGCAGTAAACATTACCAAAATGCACCAATCACATGGGTTTTGGCCTTTCAAATTGTTGCTTCGGTTCGTGGTGCACGTGATATTGTGTTTCTAATACGACCGACGTGACTTTGACCGCTGCGTGGAAAATATTCACGCCGACCGTGGTGCGTTGCGCGATTGCAAATAGTGCGGCACCCCCATATAAGGATAGCCGTTTAGCGATTGAAGTGTATCCATGTATTCATCATCGCCCTCCACGAGAAAGGGTCACACATTTCTAAACGAGATTTTGTAGCACTAACATCATCTTTTATATATATATATATATATATATATATATATATGTATACGTATATACATACATATTTTTTTTTAAGTAATCTACCGGTTAAGGTAGGTTTTTGGACTGACACAACCACCAAACAAATATTTTATTACTCCTAACAAAACACAAAATCCATCATCCTACTCTATATCAGGTCCCTCTTCATCTCTGAGTACTTTCTTCCTCCCTTCATCCCGTCCAACATCCCTATCCTGTTCCTTCCCTTTCCTCTTTTGCCCAACATTCTACCCTCTATCACAGTCTTCAACATCCCACTGCCGGTCAACACCCCCTTCATCCACTTTTCCTGCCTCCATAGGATTGCTCCCAACAAACCCCTCTCTTCGCCCACCATACCAAGTACTTCCTCATTTGTTTTCTTCTCTGTCCATTTCACCTTCTCCATTCTTCTCCACACCCACATTTCAAAAGCCTCCAGTCTACGTCTATCCTCCTGCTTCAATGACCACGTTTCCGCGCCGTACATAGCTACGCTCCATATCAAAGTTTTTACGAGTCTTTTCTTAACATCCTTACTCAAAGTCCCCGTCATCAACTCCCTCCTCCTTGTGAAAGCCTCTTTGCCTAGCGCAATTCTTCTCCTTACGTCCCTACTACTTTGACCGTGTTGGTCCAAAACACTACCGAGATACGTAAACTGGTCTACCTGCTCTAGCTTTTGCCCTCCTATTTTAATGTTAAGCTTGGCCTTTTTCTTTCTAGAAAATCGCATAACCTTTGTTTTATTAATATTGATTCTCATCCCATACCTGTCGCACTGAATTTCCAATTCACTAAGCAATGCTTGCAGCCCCTTGGCTGACTGACAAACTAAAGCTTGGTCATCAGCAAACCTAACTGATTTTACGAATTCCCCGCCCACTTTCATTCCTACCTCGAGTTCTTCCCATGCCTCTTTGATCATTTCTTCTGCGTACAGGTTGAACAGCAACGGTGATAATGGGCAACCCTGCCTTACACCCCTTCCTAACACTGCCCATCCTGACTCCCCGTTTCCCACCCGCACCTGAGCAGTCTGAGACATGTACAGGTTGCGGATTAGCCTCCTTTCCCTCCAATCTATTCCTATTTTCTGCAATATACTCATTAGTTTTTCCCAATTCACTCTATCAAACGCTTTTTCGAAATCTACGAAACAGGCAAATACCTCCTGGTTGTGTTCTATATTCCTCTCGATTAATAACCTCATTACTGCAATGGCATCACGCGTACCTCTCCCCTTCCTAAACCCAAACTGATCATCCCCTAAGTAATCATTTGCCCTACTCTCTATCCTTTTGTTTATGATCCTGAGAACAACCTTAGCTGCGTGGGATATCAAACTAATTGTCCTATAGTCCTCACATGACGTGGCCTTTACCTTTTTCGGAATAGGAACTAAAACTGATCTCACAAAGTCGTCCGGCCAGATTCCCTCCTCATAAATACTACGGATCAGCCCATATAGCCTCTTCCTCCCACATTTTCCCAAGCATTTCAAAAGTTCCACGGGAATGTTATCTACCCCCACGGCCTTATTTAGTTTCATCTCCCTTAATGCCCTTTCTATCTCATTGTCTAGTATGCCTGGACCTAAGCTATCTTCCTCTACGTCATGTTCCTTTTCAATGTCTAACTTTGTTGGTCTAAGCTCTTTACTATACAGGTCTTCTACATATTCCTTCCATCTCTCTTGGATCTTTCCTGCGTCAACTATTACCTTACCGGCCTTATCTCTAACTGCTATCGTTGATCTCCCTTTCTTACTTCCCGATAAAGATTTAACTATGCTGTAAAGCGCACCGATTTCCCCCTTCCTCTGCAGACTTTCCATATTCTCGCACTGCGTCTTCCACCATGCTTCCTTTGCTTTATTTGTTGCCCGCCTCAATTTATTGTTCAATTCTTTGTACTTCATTTTGCCTAATTCTGTATTTATATTCTTCCATTTTCGCCGCTCATCCATTTTTGTAATCATCTCATCCGTGATCCATGGTTTACGAGTCCTTTTAGCGTTAACGGTTCCAATAGTGTCTTTTGCCGCTTTAGACAACCCTTTCTTGATACATTCCCATTTTTCTTCAATAGTACTTAGCTCTTTACCGTCCTCCATGATTTTCTCTACCGCCTGTTTGTATTCCTTTCTTTTCAACCCATTTAATGCTTCTACATTCCATTTTCTAACTCGCCGCCCCTGCCTTATCTTTTTAAAACGTACGCTACATTTCATAACAACTAAATTGTGGTCTGAGTCCGCATCCGCTCCCGGGAAGCTGTGGGAATTTATCACACTGTTCCTAAACCTGTGTCTAACCAGGATATAATCTAGCTGATATCTTCCCGAGTCACCTGGCATTTTCCATGTATACCTGCGTCTTTTGTGGTGTCTGAACCAAGTGTTGGTGATAACTAACCCCTGTCTCCTGCAGAACTCAACTGCTTTCTCCCCGCGGTCATTCCTCGTGCCTAAACCGTAGTCCCCCACCTCATCACCATCTCTTCCTTCGCCTACTGTCGCATTCCAATCCCCCATCACTATCAAATGTTTCCCTGCAGGAACACATGCAATCATGTCCTCTAACTGATCGTATATCCTATCGACCTCTTCTTCCTTATGGTTGCTCGGTGGCATGTATACCTGGATAATAACTAAGTTCGTCGGTTCTGCTTTTATCTCCACTAGTAGTATTCTATCCGTTACCTGCTCTATGTTGACTACGCTTCTTCCTACCTCTTCATTTAATACTATGGCGACCCCTCGTTGGCTCTCGTCCCCACCGCTGTATATTATTCTATACTTATCACTCCAGTAATCCCCGCTATCTTTCCATCTCACCTCGCATAGACCTAAAATATCTATATTTCCCCTTTCCATCTCTCGCTTAACATTCTCCAATTTCCCCGTCCTCATCATTGTCCTAACATTCCACGTTCCTATTCTAACTAATTTGGTCTTCTTCTCCTGCGTCTTCTGTCCTGCTGCTGCTGGTTTTCCCTTGCAAGGGTTTCGTGGGATGACGACCGCGGAAGCCTTGCCTCCCCCGCTGCCGGGCACGACACACGGCCGATTGGGCCGAGCCCCGTGGTTGCCAGGACTCAAAATATCTCTATTGTCCATCACATTGTTCTTGGGAATGATAATTGAGGTGGTTTCCCGTTGCCTTCCTCAATAGTGTTTTTAACGTGACACCATCACTTACTGGCCGCCCCACTGGGGTCAGACGCCATTGCAGCCGCCTCACTGAGGAACAGACGCTGCGTGGACTACCTTTCGTCTGGCTCCTAACCTTCGACCTATCTGGCATGGGTGACCCTACCAGGAGCAATTTTTATTACTCCCGCCAGTACAGCTCTAGGGGTCATCGGAACGCACAAGCCCTTCCACCACGTCAAGGTTGTAGTCCGGGGAGGGACATACATATATATATACATATATATATATATATATATATATATATATATATATATATATATATATATATATATATACATATGTACAAACACATATACATTCATACTCGTATACACAGGGCAGTGCCTTTTCCTGTGCCGAAGGTTTCCCAAGATGACCTGGAACCCGAAAAATCTCATAGCTTGGGTGGAGCTGAGGGTGCCCAGAGTGCCCTGCCCGGGACTCGAACCCGGGCCTATATAACCATAAAAAAAACCGTTTACACAACAATCAAACCGAAAGTCGGTTTGGTAGGTGATGGTAGAGTTCACCCAGTAATAAGCCCGACGGCGTATGAAATTCGAACATCAGTGTGGGGGGGCCAGTTACTTTCCCTGTGCCGGTTATGGTTTCCCAGGAAGATCTGGTACCCGAGAAATCACATAGCTTGGGTTGAGTTGCAGGTGCTCTTGCCCGCAAATCGAACCCGGGCCCCTCCGGTCAACAGTCCAACGCTCTAACCGCTGGACTACCGCTACCCACAAATATGTATATTTAAATATATAGATGATTTATAAACACTCACACGAGCCGTATAATATTTGGACGGCACAATTGAACGCAAATAAAATAGTAACACTTAAAAGGACACTCACATTGTAGATTGTTTAAGCTTTCGGCCTTCTCCGAGGCCTTCTTCAAGTAAGTAAGTCTCTTACTTGACTTACTCTAAGTCTTGAGTGTCCTTTTAAGTGATTCTATTTTATTTGTGTCCTAGTATGCCGTCCAAATATTATATATATATATATATATATATATATATATATATATGTCCGGGAGCGGATGCGGACTCAGACCACAATTTAGTTGTTATGAAATGTAGCGTACGTTTCAAAAAGATAACGCAGGGGCGGCGAGTTAGAAAATGGAATGTAGAAGCATTAAATGGGTTGAAAAGGAAGGAATACAAACAGGCGGTAGAGAAAATCATGGAGGATGGCAAAGGGCTTAGTACTATCGAAGAAAAATGGGAAATGATCAAGAAAGGGTTGTCTAAAGCCGCAAAAGACACTATTGGAACCGTTAACGCTAAAAGGACTAGGAAACCATGGATCACGGATGAGATGATTACAAAGATGGATGAGCGGCGAAAATGGAAGAATATAAATACAGAATTAGGCAAAATGAAGTACAAAGAATTGAACAATAAATTGAGGCGGGCAACAAATAAAGCAAAAGAAGCATGGTGGAAGACGCAGTGCGAGGATATGGAAAGTCTGCAGAGGAAGGGTGAAATCGGTGCGCTGTACAGCAAAGTTAAATCGTTATCGGGAAGTAAGAAAGGAAGAGCTATGCTAACAGTTAGAGATAAGGCGGGTAAGGTAATTCTTGACGCAGGAAAGATCCAAGAGAGATGGAAGGAGTACATAGAAGAACTGTATAGTAAAGAACTCAGACCAACAAAGTAAGACATTGAAAAAGAAAGTGACGTAGAGGAAGACAGCTTAGGTCCAGGCATACTAGACAATGAGATAGAAAAGGCATTAAGGGAGATGAAACTAAATAAGGCCGTGGGGGTAGATAACATTCCCGTGGAACTTTTAAAATGCTTAGGAAAATGTGGGAGGAAGAGGCTGTATGGGCTGATCCGTAGTATTTATGAGGAGGGAATCAGGCCGGAAGACTTTGTGAGATCCGTTTTAGTTCCTATTCCGAAAAAGGCATAGGCTACGTCATGTGAGGACTATAGGAAAATTAGTTTGATATCCCACGCAGCTAAAGTTGTTCTCAGGATCATAAACTAAAGGATAGAGAGTAGGGCAATTGATTACTTAGGGGATGATCAGTTTGGGTTTAGGAAGGGGAGAGGTACGCGTGATGCCATTGCAGTAATGAGATTATTAATCGAGAGGAATATAGAACACAACCAGGAGGAATTTGCCTGTTTCGTAGATTTCGATAAAGCGTTTGATCGAGTGAATTGGGAAAAACTAATGAGTATATTGCAGAAAATAGGAATAGATTGGAGGGAAAGGAGGCTAATCCGCAACCTATACATGTCTCAGACTGCTCAGCTGCGGGTGGGAAACGGGGAGTTAGGATGGGTAGTGTTAGGAAGAGGTGTAAGGCAGGGTTGCCCATTATCACCGTTGCTGTTCAACCTGTATGCAGAGGAAATGATCAAAGAGTCATGGGAAGAACTGGAGGTAAGAATGAAAGTGGGCGGGGAATTCGTAAAATTATTTAGGTTTGCTGATGACCAAGCTTTAGTGTGTCAGTCAGCCAAGGGACTGCAAGCATTGCTGAGTGAATTGGAAATTCAGTGCGACAGGTATGGGATGAGAATCAATATTAATAAAACAAAGGTTATGCGATTTTCTAGAAAGAAAAAGGCCAAGCTTAACATTAAAATAGGAGGGCAAAAAATAGAGCAGGTAGAACAGTTTACGTATCTCGGTAGTGTTTTGGACCAACACGGTCAAAGTAGTAAGGACGTAAGGCGAAGAATTGCGCTAGGCAAAGAGGCTTTCACTAGGAGGAGGGAGGTAAAGACAGGGACGTTGAGTAAGGATGTTAAGAAAAGACTCGTAAAAACTTTGATATGGAGCGTAGCTTTGTACGGTGCGGGAACGTGGTCATTGAAGCAGGAGGATAGACGTAGATTGGAGGCTTTTGAAATGTGGGTGTGGAGAAGAATGGAGAAGGTGAAATGGACAGAGAAGAAAACAAATGAGGAAGTACTTGGTATGGTGGGCGAAGAGAGGGGTTTGTTGGGAGCAATCCTATGGAGGCAGGAAAAGTGGATGAAGGGGGTGTTGACCGGCAGTGGCAGGATGTTGAAGACTGTGATAGAGGGTAGAATGTTGGGCAAAAGAAGAAAGGGAAGGAACAGGATAGGGATGTTGGACGGGATGAAGGGAGGAAGAAAGTACTCAGAGATGAAGAGGGACCTAATATAGAGTAGGATGATGGATTTTGTGTTTTGTTAGGAGTAATAAAATATTTTTTTGGTAGTTAGGTCCATCCAAAAACCTACCTTAACCGGTAGATTACCTTAAAAAAAATATATATATATACATATATATATATAAACACAGATGTAGATTTTTAGACCATAGAGACACAAAGATAGGACACTCACAATATGTTATTTGACGTTTCGACGGCTCGGCTGTCGTCTTCAGAATGGCGTTGGCGGGGAAGAGAGGACATGAGCGGGGGAGAGGTGGGGGAAGGAGAGGTAAGGGACCAATAGGAAACTAACAAGGGGGCGGTAGGCGATATGTAGGCAGACATATGATGCATTCAGTGGGCTTGGTTCAGCCCGGGCGGTTTAAATGACTGGGCCACCCAAATACGCGTCATCTCGCGGGTTCTCACCTCTATTATACTAGCAGATTTGGTAAAGATTTCAATCACCGAAACGGAGAAGCAGTCGTCAAAAGATTGATTGTGGGAAGCAGTGTGAGTAGGGATGGGATAATTAAGAAAGGTGGGAAATTTGGTGGAATATCGGTGGTTGTTCATGCGGAGGGAAAGTGCGGTCGTACATTCGCCCACGTAGAAGGCAGGGCAGAAGTTACGAAACGTCAAATAACATATTTTGAGTGTCCTTTCTTTGTGTCCCTATATTCTAAGAATCCACATCTGTGTTTTTATATATTTGTGCATCGCCGAAGAGCGTTCCATTTCGAAGATATATATATAGACTAAGAGACTGTCTGCAGGTTTAACCTTACAATGAATATATATATATATATATATATATATATATATATATATATATATATATATATATATATATATACATATATGCACACGAAAACCCGCCATATGGCGAACAATTATTCATTGGCATGGACAAAGATATATATATAAAGAAATATATCTTTTCATATGTGTATTTGGACTTTAAAATACAAATATACTTTGTATTTTTACAAAAGAGTATGATTTCTGTAAAAACTTTGGCCAGAGTCAGAGGTAAACGAAAGCAACTTTGATGAATATGTGAGGAGATAACGGTTAGGGACTGCAAAGACAAGTGCAAGGGGTAACAGAGCAAAATATTATGACATTTTGAAGTCATCCCTCCTCAATTTGGAATTTCAGTTGGATTTCTGGAAGCAAGCCATAGGATAGCTCTTCCAGAGACGCTAGGATTGGGCAGCTTGAACATTGGTGGTGATATGAACAAAAATCTCGCGATTTACGGCTCTTAGCTTAAATTTATGACCCTCCCTTTCAGCAGTCAGAAACGTCATGCTTTGTCAATTTTCCTTCTAAAAGCCAATTATTTATTGCCATCGCTTGAGTGTTAAATTGAGATAACTCCCTTGCCAGCAATCGATTTGGATAGAGGACGCGTTTATGCAACGACATAATCATTCAAGTGTAACTGAAAGAAATTAGTTCATATACACATCTTATAAAAGGGACGTATGGATTTCAATAGACGATTTGACAGACTTCTTTTCTATATTTCTATAGTTAAAGTCTCAAGCATAATGGTCGTTTCTCTTTCTTTACATTGGCGAAGATGACTGAAAGAATTCGATTCGCGGAATATGAAAACATATATATATATATATATATATATATATATATATATATATATATATATATGTTTTCATATTCCGCGAATCGAATTCTTTCAGTCATCTTCGCCAATGTAAAGAAAGAGAAACGACCATTATGCTTGAGACTTTAACTATAGAAATATAGAAAAGAAGTCTGTCAAATCGTCTATTGAAATCCATACGTCCCTTTTATAAGATGTGTATATGAACTAATTTCTTTCAGTTACACTTGAATGATTATGTCGTTGCATAAACGCGTCCTCTATCCAAATCGATTGCTGGCAAGGGAGTTATCTCAATTTAACATTGGCGAAGATGACTGAAAGAATTCGATTCGCGGAATATGAAAACATATATATATATATATATATATATATATATATATATATATATATATGTTTTCATATTCCGCGAATCGAATTCTTTCAGTCATCTTCGCCAATGTAAAGAAAGAGAAACGACCATTATGCTTGAGACTTTAACTATAGAAATATAGAAAAGAAGTCTGTCAAATCGTCTATTGAAATCCATACGTCCCTTTTATAAGATGTGTATATGAACTAATTTCTTTCAGTTACACTTGAATGATTATGTCGTTGCATAAACGCGTCCTCTATCCAAATCGATATATATATATATATATATATATATATATATATATATATATACATATATATATATATACATATATATATATATACATATATATATATATACATATGCTGCCAACTACAAACGTGACCTACATGATTCTTATGAAAAAATCTTTATATTTTCGTATCCTTATAACTCCCAAAATAGTTAAAACAATATATTTGTTGAAAGGATACTTCATGAGGCTAGTACACTTTGCTTCATAAATTGTGATTTACAAGGTTATGGACACGCTCGCTGCTCGCTGTTAATACTAAGATTAGGGTGACTTACACTCTTTCCTCAGATTGCCTGGGTGTACCCCATTAGATTTCTCGAAATACCCATGGATTTTAAAATCCCAAGAAAAAATGATTATTAAGGCCCTGTATGACCACTTCCTTATTTAAGTAAAGGGATATTGGTGTAATCAAAATTGTGACGTTGAAGCAAAGGGTTTAGAAAGGGCGTACCGCCCCATTCTTAGCATTTTAGGGTTATCTACAGAGAAGAATATTCCATATCTATGCATATTTGTATTGCATATATTTTAAGACGGACTAGTATGAGAAAAGTTTACTGGGCTGGTTTGACAATGGTGAGAGAATAGATGGAAATCGATTCATCGGCCAGACACTCTTAGGAAAGAAGAGTAAATCATATAAGGAGGAGTTAACAGATAATGGAGAAATTTATGGTTTAATTTTCTAGAAGAAACTGTGAAGAATGGCAATAAGGGAATACGGCAGAGAAGAGGGTGCTTCGAAGAAGCAGAAGAGCACGTATTAAATTTAAAATGTTTGCGTTAGAGGGTAAGATAAATATTTTGAAAAGTACACTTTTTTGAGCTTCCATTAATGGAGCTTGAGGGGTGGAACTTCAAACGGTCACGGAATGAACGATGCATGGTAAAGGCGGGAATTTGTTTCGTTTCTAGGGTTCCGCCCACCTAGGGCTCGTGTGGGTGACAAGGGAGATGCCGTAGTGGTCCCCTGCTTCACCTAAATGTTATTAGGGAAGTCATCGAAATTAAAATAACTGGCTCCTCAATTGTTAAATCCATTTCTTTGATTTTGATCGTAGATATTACACAATCCACTCGTGGTTTTGTTATAAAACCTCGGTAAGTCCTTCAATTTTTTTTATTATTCAAATATGTGCATTACTTATCTCTGAGATAGATTTAATGTGATGTTGACTTTCAATAAAATTCACATCCTCGGAAAATATCACCAATAAATATCTTTCATGAAATTTTTTTACAATTGAAGTTTTGATGAACATGCCTTTCTGGCATTCCTTATTCGTTCTAAAAAAGCGTTTTACACGATTCTATGTGAAAGATAGTAATATCTTTACCAAAAAGCACAATTAAAAACGCCAAAGAACCAGCCTGTTATTTAAAGAAAACTGATGTTTGACTGATGAAATCTCGATTTTTTTGAGCACACCCCTTTTCACCTTAACAGAGAGGAGTATTTAGTACCTATAACCCTAGAATTTTCAATTTTCGAAGGAAAGAGTATCCCATTTACTTAAATAACGTTTGATATATATTGATTCATATTCAAGATTAACATCAATTTTTTTTAAATTTTGGCTGCCAAAGAGCCAATGTGTTTGGAATTTTATGTGAAAAACTCCGAATGAAAACTATTTCAATTTCCCAAATAGGAAAAAATAACGCTCACATTAAAAAAAAATATTTTGCAACAATTTTAGCAATATATTATTATTTCGTAGAATTATTAAAATACCAGTTTAAATTTTATCAATTGGATATCCATCATCAGTCAACCGTGACAAATGACGGTTTTCCAGAATCACTAGCTTCTGGAAATAAGAATGCAATGGAATTGTGTAAGGATATGATTACTTACTACCACTTCTTATTTACATTTCATAACTAGATGCTGGAAATGCTTAAGCTACTGTCACTGAAGACGACCAAGTGCGAAGCCATCGCGACACTTCCAAATTCAAAGTCTAAAAATTAAAACAGAAAATTATAAATGCCATCTTTATATTTTATTTCATGAGTAAAAAATTAATTTTTTTAACTCACTTCATGGCGAATCTATTCGAAAAATGGAAATTAAAAGTCCGAATAATCATCCAGAGCTTTCGTTCTTTCATTTGACAACGATCTCATTAAAAAATGTCAACTGCTGTGGACACATCCACTCACATTGACATTTATTATGCATAAATAAATTTTAATTTTATGTAATTCAAACCAAAGGAAAAAAAACAATTTTACATCGCCAGGACCTCTCGTAATGATGACCGAAACATGATAAATACTATGAAGTCTCAATTTTGGAAGACAAGTGACACACACATTTCGCACTCTCGGATGTTTCAATTTTTGAATTAATGAATCCAAATTGAGAGTTAAATCTACGGAAACATTACGTGTGAATGCAATAAAATCAACATTCTTTCCCTCCCACAGGAATGATATTTTGGAGTCAACAACGAATTGTATTCCTTCACAAATTCTAACACTGCCCGTGACATCGCTCCTCAATGGCCATTTACGAGAGCGTGTGCCGGTTTCATTCCGCGCGGTCAGCTCCCTTCTATCATACCAACCACTCCAGAGCATTCACGCACAAAGGGAGAAAGAGTTCGTGGATGGCCGCGAACCTCAACGCTCCCCCGACCACGCCGCTCGGAGCAAAATATCGACCCGCTCCCGTGACGCTTGGATAGGAATGAATGCCGTTGCTTCTGCGTCGTCCAATGTCAAGCGAGTACGGTCGTCCAGTGAAATGTATAATGACGCGACGTTAGACTCTTAACATTACACTTCCGTCGAAGATGTATCATGAGTATTGCGTTTATCTTATTATACCTCTGCTTCATCCAACGTTTCTATCCCCACCTCCACTCTATTCTTTAATATAAGGGAGATATACATTAATATATTTGGTTACACCATGCGAAGTTTCGTGTATAGTCTAGTTAACCTTTTCCTGCCTTGACATGAATCATTTTCACCAATCTCTCGGTGGGGGATCAAACGAACGGGGCAAACGATTCTAAAGCAAAACGCTACCGAGAGTTTTTATCTAGGAATTGATTAGGTCTCACGATAAATGCACTTTGAGCGTCTGGATACCTGCACGGGATCTAATTTTGAAATGAAAAAACATACCGAGAAAAGATGTCCGTTTTATGCTTTAATGTTAAAGAGTGAAGTGAAGTGCCTTATTATCATTGGATAGACTGGATTTGGAGGCACTATAATTACTTTGTTCTTAAGATGCATGAATCAAACCTTGAGAAAAGTACAAATCGTTCGAGGCGTTGAATTGTAACAATTTAAGCGCAAAATTAAATTGGTGAAGCGAGACCATGGCGTAAAAATCAGGGAAAGAGGCCGTGGATCCGATCAATATAAGTAATATCTCACTCGCGGGATTCGAGAACAGATCAACAGAATATTCAGCCACAGGACAAAAGGAAATTTCTGAATGCCATTTATCCCCAATCGACATAATATATTGGCTGGTGCCACATGCCCAAGTAGCGGCTTGCAGTGTAAGATGTAGTAACCGCAAGGCATGTTCCACAACATTTATCCTAACTCAAGTGTTTATCATCTTCTTTTTATCGTTGTAGATGCAGCAAGCTTCACACATAAGAGGACCATCCTACTTCCAAGTTAATGCATAGTTCTGGTAGCATATCACACTTGACCCGTCCTCCAGGATTTAGTCCGTCTCTCTTCCCCCTATTACCCTACATTGTCTTGTTAGTATTAAAACTCATCATTTAGAATTTTTTCAGGATTATAAAAAATTGATTTATTTATTAAAATATTTCCAGAGCACATTTTTATTGATACAAGACCCGATTTTCAATGCAAATGGAATCATTATCAGACCAGGAATGTAAATGATTTCCTTATATGCGTATCAAAGAGCAAAGAAAAAGAAGACCTCCTTTTCCCATTCATCGACCTCATCCATCAGCTCTTTGCTGAGTAAATTAGATATTTATTATTTGCATGCCACACCTGAGGATGGTGACGAATCAAAACCCGGATCCAGTGTCATTTAAACACTGCTATGCATAAGTTTCAAGCAAGGTTCACATCGTCTATTCTCCTCTTTAAATTAAATAAGATCTTAAAAAAGGAACCAATTCAGGAAAAAATATTTTTTCCTAATTGATTCCGTTCTTATTGCTACTTTTGTAAGAGTGAAAAATTGGAAACAATTATCCAGTACAATATTCGAGGGCCATCGCGTGACACTCAAATAAATAAGTCACGCCTTGGTTCCGTAGTTCAGAAGTAATTATCAAACAACCCAATACAAAATTTATATTACGAAAATATTTGCGACAAAAAAATAAAATCGTTTATTAATTAAAATTGTATATTCAATAGAAAGAATTTTTAGGCAATTTATAAAATAATTTGCAAAATTTATAAGCGTCTAATTTAAAATCTACTGAAATATGCTAGTCATAGCAAAACTTTGACTATAATCGTTTCCATACGAGGATATTTTTGCCGTAGGAGACACACTATTGATGTTAAGTAAGAAAATTACAGAAGTAAAAGATTTTGGGTTTCTGGTGGGCTGACAAAACTATTTCATTTGTATTTGAGATGTCCATTGCACTCTGTAAGAAAAAAAGTCATGTTGAATGCTCAACTATGAATATTTTCCGAACTTTGTTATCCATAACTGCTCATGTGAACTGAATATTAGGTCATATAAACTGTATAAGGAATGATTTTGTGGATTCAATGACAAAATAATTAATAAAAACTCATGAATACCATGCAAAACCTGGCAAAATGTGTTAATTAATTCAGAATTTGGACATGAGTCAGAAAATGGTAGAGAATTTGAGGTCGATATAAAATTTTCAAAATGCAGCCAAACTGTATTATTTCCTAATTATTTGACGAAACTTTCAACCCTTGAATTGATAGGGGTACATAATTTTTGTATAACAAGTGAAGTATCAAATTACTAAATTGGGAATCTAACAGTTTCAGGCTTAACTTGGTGGAATTCTTTCATGGTGAGGTGAAAGAAAGAGAAAAAACAACTTTGCACTTCCACACACTTTTTTAATATAACACGACCATGGTTTCGATGCTGCGCATCATCTTCAGGTGAAGATGCAGGCTTCACCTGAAGATGATGCGCAGCATCGAAACCATGGTCGTGTTATATTAAAAAAGTGTGTGGAAGTGCAAAGTTGTTTTTTCTCTTTCTTTCACCTCACTACTAAATTGGGTTACATATTATGTCGAATGTAAATGAATCAATGCCTAGGAACACTCTTGAAGGAGTGAATACTCTACGATTAAGTTCTTATCTATGAGCCTTTTTAATTTTGATATAATTTCACAGAAAAATATTAATTCATCATGAGCATAATATGAAGTTGATTTTCCATGACTTCAATATAATAGCTTTTTATTCAGCCACACCTAAAAATATATCTCTTAAATTTTACCTAATTGAGAAAAACTATTGCGAACCACTTAATGTTATTTTTTGGATTAAACATATATAGTTTTTCTAGCATCCTCCGATGTAAACTGAAATATTTGTTTCTGAAGCTTGGGCTATTTCCTGTTGCCAATTTCATCTCATTTATTAGCGTCGTTAAACATTTAAGAGGGAGAAGAAAATTTCCTCAAAGCAAGTGAAAACTACCAGCAAATTCTAATCTAATGACTGTGGACGGAGGGATCAGAGGAAACGGAAATGAACTCCATGCCATCTCCTATGAAAATGAACAGAAAATAAAACCTCTTCATTGGCTTTCAATTGTTCAAAATGTCAACCCAAGCAATATTTCCCCATGGTGAAGGGTTTAATGACATCATTTGAAGGACAGCCAATAAATTAGATGAAATAGCAATAATATGTTTGGATACTTGGTGCACGCTTCTACTCCAGCACTTAACGCACTATTCACGTTAGCAATAAGATCGGAGAACAAGACCAAGTGTTTTTCAATATTTTTTCTGTATACACCCAACTAATTTACTCCTGGACACTTTATATTCTCAGCGTAGTAATCTTAGCGTATGATTAGTATGCTTTGCGTATTAGAACTCGTTTATTGGATAAAAATATTCTCAGGGCATTGTCGAACTAACCCGGCAAAAGTGTTATGGAACCGAAAATTAGCAACAAATGCCTCAATAAACATTATTTTCATTTACTTATCAAACATAATTCCGGTAATTAAGGCGTTTCACAATGATACAATGAAACGACGCAACTACGCTCCGATCTAAATTACAGCTAAAAATTCATTAAAGGCCCCACATTACTAGCCTTAGTGTGTGGAAAAACAACGAAAACCCTTTAAATAATTTCAATTGCATGTAAAATGTAATTATTTTGCATATTTTCTAAATTTTGAAATATATGTATATATATACATATATATATACATATATATATACATATATATATATACATATATATATATATACATATATATATACATATATATATACATATATATATACATATATATATACATACATATATATATATATATATATATATATATATATATATATATATATATATAATACACAGTAACACACAATATAGAAACACAAAAAAAGAGAACACACACACGTATTTTCTTGATATTTCGGAAACAATCCGTCTTCCTCTGAAGATATAGAAGTAATGACTCAGTCATTACTTCTATATCTTCAGAGGAAGACGGATTGTTTCCGTCGAAATATCAAGAAAATACGTGTGAGTGTTCTCTTTTTTTTTGTGTTTCTATATTGTGTGTTACTGTGTATTATACTATTCGGCACTTCCGTGTTACGTCTATGAAAGCATATATATATATATATATATATATATATATATATATATATATATATATATATGTATGTATGTATCATGTGTATCAAGATAGCACCAGCGAATAAAAATAAAAAGACGCAAAAACAAAAAAAATACAACTTACACATATCCACCACCAAAAGTTAGGAAATGTGTGAGTTTCTTTTCTATTTTGTGTGTTTCTGTGTTTTTTTCACTGCTGCTATCATGATATACATTATTATTCACATTCGTGAGACTTTAACATAAGTTACAAATATATATATATATATATATATATATATATATATATATATATACATGCCATAGTCTTTTTTATCCTTGGCACCACTCCAAATATCCCAGTACTATCAATTACTCGACAAAGCTTTTGGTGGACAGTATCATTAAGTCTTCGGTCCACACCATTAATAATGGATAATGGCTCCATTAGTCTACTCATTAAAGATGATCTATGAACTACTTCTTCATGAAAATAAATCAGGTAGATTTATAAATATATAAACTATAGTTATCATTTTTGCATTTCAAAACTGGAGCCAGTTGATAAAATTCCCCAAATTACGGAGAATTAAGATAAAATACGATTTGAGTTTAATCATTACTTTTCTTCAGAAATATTCTATGTATCCATTAATGATCCGAAATGATTATTTTAGAGCATATCCCTCATTCTTTTGCATTGATATTCTTTGGGTTGCTTAGATTTGCTGTTTTTAGACGGGACTAACCAAGAGCATGAATTAGCTAAAGTGAATAGTCTTTTTAATGCCTGGTTAAGACAGCAGTAATTATATAATGTTTTCCAGCTGGTGGTTGGTATTTTTAACTGTTATAATGGTTTAAGCAGGCATTTGGTATGCAAAGTACAAAATATATCCGTATTCAGGCCAGTATTACGCTTCAGACGAACGTTTGAGAGAATATTTACATATAACAACAATCTCCTAGAGGATTTTTTACCGATGGCACGATTATTTAAAGAGATAACTAAGAAAATATTTCCTGAATTTAGTAAAATGATGCATCATTGGGAATCCAATAGGTCTACGGAGATAAATATCCGGTCATCTGACATCTTGAAACTATGGTTAAGTTCCTTCTTCACATTGCCCATAGTAATATATAACACGCCATTTTTTCCCTGAAAAATATCGCCCATGCTGCAGATAGTTGGTAATTGAATGGAATCGTTATGGCGTCCACATGCGGTCCAGGCAGAATGAGATCTAACTAGTATTTTCCGTTATGATTTAAGGATTTCTCAGGGTTTTTTTTACCGCTTCCCCGCATTACACGAGTGTAATAGAAGTTCCAATTGTTATTAATAACATAGCGGCATGTGCATACGTCGCCCGTTTGGAACCTTCCTTCTCTATTATTCCACCAAGTATCAAGATAATCCTAGCATTAAAATATAGCAATAAATGTCATGGTTGGTTCGACAATTTGGGTCCATTGCCAAACGACGGAGGTCTGGATAAGAAAAATCATTTTTTTTATGCTTTTTTTATGGTCTCCTCTGACAAAATTTACATTGTAAGTTGAAACTTGCAACAATATCATTGGTTAAATTAGATGGTTGAAAATTTAGGGGATCCGGGTTTGATTGCCTTTCAAGGCGAATGATTTTTTTTTTGACTGTGAAATGTCCGCATTTTATGCCATAGGTAATCCTTGAAACGCAATACACTTTAAACGAAGGCAAAATAAGGGATTGCTCCTTCGATTCATGTGCTCAAACTAGGAAAATTTGCACCATACACCCTGAAGTACAGAAACTCAAAGAAAATTCGCAAATTCCAACGAGATTTGAATAATTATATTAGACATGCCAAATATTGTTATAGGTTACAACCTCATAAAACACAATGCAATACTGCAATGGGTTGCACAAAAATAATGAGAACATAGTTAGCTTTTTCCTGAGCATTCTTTCTCAGTATGTTAAGCAAAGTACATTCCTCCAGCTTGATAAATTATGGCTCGATGTCGCAGTGCTTAGAATTAGAGGTCACTGTTCAGTTATCACGGTTTCTTATTTAGGTCAGGCTCAGTTTAACCCAAGTTCAACCCAGTTTAGCTCAGTTGAGATTTTTCGTGTACCAGACCTTGGGTAACCTTGTCAATCACTGGGAAATGGACTGGACCTCCACCTTAGAGGTGTAAATTTTACATGTCTAACAGCTTTCAATCGTAGTGATCTCTTTCCTTACCAATCAAAATAGTCATTGCATTTAATGAAAATCTGGTCCACCTGGTTTTCCAGAAACAATTTATAAGAAAATGATAAGAGCAGTTGAAACCAAGGGACGTTTACACATAGACAAGTGTCTCACTAATTAACAGAGATTCAACAGATTCAGGCGAGATGTAGTGGAGACTCATCATAATGAGAAAAACAAATTTGCATAGACCTATGGAAAAGTGCAAATTTGTTTTTCTCATACTTGATATATAGTATTCTCAATGCATATTCTCTGCCAATATCTATAGAATTAAGATCCAATGAATTCAATGCAAATTTTGTAAATAGCAAATCTAGAAAATCTATTTAAATTCAAAATATGGCTTGGGTGCAATAGGCTATCAAACGTTATACTAGATTACGTTTGAATTGAGACAGTAATATTTAAACCATTGAAAGGACTGATATATCTCTGTTTTACAAGTAATTAATGAGTAATCTTTAAATAGTAAGAAATTAAGTTGAACTAGTGCACATTGATGCATTTTTCTTTAAAAAGTACGATTTATTTAATTTCATTATCATACTCCTACAATTACCGTATGCCAGAGAATATATACGAGCGTACAGTAGAAAAGAACTTGAAAACAAGGATGAATTAAGACGTGAAGGAAAAAAGGGTCATTTAATGACTAGTGGCGTTCAAAGAGTAAAGATCTTATGTTATATAGAGAGAATTATGTAATAAAAACGCTGTATGAAATGATTTCGTAAAATTGGATGAGTAAACATTAAAAGGTTTGTCTTAGATATATCAAAAGACCTCGATCATAGGTCCTAGATTAAACAAAATAAAATAGCAGCCTTTAAATAGGTTACCTAGATACGTTTATCCTTTTTGTCTACACTAAATCATATTTTTGGATTAAAGACAAATTATTAACGCATATCAAGTGCAAATTCAGTGGAAAGTCAAAGCAAATATCTTTGGAACCGCGGCTCCCTGAAGGAGAAGCCAGGAGTACAGAGTCTTTAGCGTTCTAGTTTTTCCGAAGAAACACCTCTAAGTTTCGATCATCTTTAGCTGCTAGTTGGTTGCATTGGCAACAGAGTACTGAAGTCATATATCGGTGTTTCCGCCCACCTCGCGATGCATTCAAATGTTTAGAATTCACTAGTTTACAACTGCGAGGAAATCTTCGGCTTTCTCGTTTTTAACGGTTCCTATATCCAGTTAACTCCACCTCTTATCATCGCTTATATGCCTTCCGATGAAATGGTTGGCCATATTTGTGACATGTACCTTCCTTGCGGAAACAATTTGGCATGGTCTCTGCTCCAACTTAAATAAAACTGCTCCAAATCGAAACCAGTATGACGTAATGCATTAAATTCTTCAAATTAATTTTTTTCTGTTAATTTTAAAATCTGGGACATTGACATGCCTTATGAAAACGGTGAATGGTGACCTTTAGGCATGCATGCTACGCTATATTTTTATTTTTTTCAATTCAGAACCTCAAGGCCAAGGAATTTTTCAAAAAAATCCTTTTTTTTCGATTTTTCCGCATTTTTATCGAGTTCGTATGTTGAAGCCACAGCGCAATATTCCGGAGTGAGTGACTAGACACTGACAGAAAAACACGCATAAAGTTACACTACATACCACCGGCAACGGATGATATGTTGAAGTTTATTCCTAAAACATGACTGATGATGAATATTAACCTTTTTAAAATATTTTAAAGAGCGTATATTTTTCAAAATGAGGCAACTATTTTAGATTTTATTAATTACCATTCCAATCACTGAGTAAAATAAACTTAAACATTAAAATCCAATAAACAAGGGGTGGGAGAAATTGAGAGTTTCAAGCAGTTATTTGCGAATCTGGATGTTGAATTCACTAGTAAGAGATTTCTAGGACTGGGAAAGAAAGCCGTATCCTTCTAAACGCGATTAAATGTATTTTCAGATTTAGAACAAATATTATTAATATCCTTTCAATTGTAGCAGAGATTTTCTCTCCAAACTCACTCTTGTAAATCGTAGAGAATAAATATTGATGCATCTTTTTTCCACAAAAGGCGTCGTAAAAAAGGCAAAAAAACTGTCACATAAACCCATTAAATCAATAATAACTGTAATCAAACAGGTAAAAAAAGTATTGCTCACTTCGGCAATAATGCTATTCTAGTTACTCGTAGTGTTCAGCATTCATTTATCCACCTGAGACTATACAGATGTACATTTGTGGAAACCCACCGTAAGTTTGGGAGCCTAGATCGTATTTTAACTATTACCATTTGATAGAGATGGCAGAATCATGATCCCCCATTAAGATTTATGATACGCTGATGCTTGAAATTACGCTGACAAAGAAATTTGCGAAAACGTTGTAAATATAAAACATTTAGATATGAATAAAACACTAAATGGTGTGCATGGTGGATTGAAAGGGTTCCCAGGAAATGTTTGTTTTTAAGTGCATTGCTTTCAAAATATTTCTTAGTAATTGACTGAAACTTGGTTGTTTACAGCCAAGACAGTATCGACAGTTTAGAGCGAGTTACATTCCATTGGGACGTGGTTAAATGAAAACCTCCTATGAAAGACGTAATCAATATTCATTGCATATGATTAAAATCTGTGAGGGGGAAATTATGCAAAAGTATAGACTTTTTCCTGATTAAACAATACTTTCTTGAATTAGATACATTATTATATTTAGATACACTAACAAATAGGACAGTATACAATAATTACACCTTAGATGAGTCTCAAAGTGGTGGGTCTTTTGCGGGAAAAATGGACCGAAAAATACACAAACTTGATGAATCCGGAACACTTTTTATCACAAAAGCAATCAAATTTCACACAAATATTTCAGAAATTCAGAACACCGTATTATTTCCAAAATTTTCGATACAATATAGGAAATTCTCATACAGAAATAATTCCATGGATTTAATTGTACACCTTGTAACCGGTGGTATAGTTACGCTACTCTTGAGTGGGAGTAAGGAACTAAATGTAAAACATGAAATCCTAATAAACCAATCGTCATTATGTTTTCCTCCATGCGCGCGAGCCAAAAGCCACGCGTTCATTTTGCAAACAAGTAACTGGTAAGACTAGAAACTGCGGTCTTTTACGTGAGGTGCATGAGAACCCCATCAACCTGAAAACCCGATTTGAAAATAAGACACGAAATTGAACTCTTCGACGTTGCCCATTTGATGGATACTATGATTGTGATCAACGAAAACTCGAACGGCCCGTGAAGCCGGATTCCCGCACACCCAAACCGTTCTCGTAAATCCGGAAGTTTTATCGGAGGACAATGTTCCTTTTGCAAGCTCATTTCAGGTTCAGCTGAAACTCCCCCCTCCTAAAGGAAACCTCAATCGCTTGGTCTCAAGACAATGTCGTGATTTTGGAATTTTTTTCTACCTTCCGACTATGGAATTAAAAGGTTTCAATTTGTTTAAAATATCAACCTAAGAGGGATGAAATAAACCTAAAATAATGATTGTAAAGAATTAATATTAAAAATGGCTAATATATCTATAATAGGTCATGTTAAAAAATAGTATTTCGTACCAGATGACGACTAATGGCACCGTGTGCTGTTTGTTCTGCACTCAAAATATCACGTAGATTGACGAATCTGAGGGGCCCTAAGGGCGCCATTAGAAATTGGGCTCTCCGGCCAAGAGCCCAGTTCTCTACTCAGTGTAATGTCATATGCCAAAGGGATTCAACCAGCTTAAAATTCGAAATGCCTAAATGGAAGCAATATATGAGCTCATAGTCATGTTTATGCACATCCGCAACCCATTCATTCGGTGGAAAGTTGAAAACTCGAGAATTTCTTTTATTCCATCCCATTTGATTTTTTACTTGAGAAGCAGATACGTGTCGTCATGGGTTGGGCGCTACACGATCCACCACGTGTCCCACCTCCTGGGAACCCTTAATGAAGGAGTGCGTGTACCATAACAATCCTCGTGGCTCACCGTATGCGATGCTCTGGGGTCCATTGGCGTTGCTGGGTCCCGCGAGGCGAGGGTGTCCCCAGGCACTGCTGGTCCCCGGCACCTCCAAGCCACCCTCCGACACGACGCAGACGGACTCCAAGGTTCCCTTGCCTCCTCCGATCCTCCTGCCCCGCCGGTTGCCCAAGACCACCGCCTCCTCCTGCTCCTCCTCCTCCGGAGGCCCTCCGCCCTCCTCCTCGTCGTACCCTTCGCCCCCTCCGCCCTCTTCCTCCGGTGGGGACGTGCCCAGGTGGTCGTAGAAGTATCCACCACCCCCGTCCGAGGTGTCACCCCCGCACTGCCGCCGCCTAGTGACGGACACCGGGGAGGAGGGCCCGTCGTCGGCCCCCTTGTGGTGGTGCAACGCGGAAGATGTGGCGGTCGTGGCCACGGACAGTGCCGATGGAATCCTCTGCGGCGGGGGCAGGACTTTCATCCTCCCCTTGCCCGCGCACATCCTCCGCCCCCGCCCACGGCGCCACCATAGGCTCCGCCGCCACCGCCACCACCACTTGCCCCCGCCGCCACCGCCCCCCTGGGGCACCCTCCGACCCCGCACGAACTCCTCCACCTCCTCCTCCTCCTCCTCCTCGCCCTCCTCCCGGCCCAGCCTCCCCAGTTCCTCCACCGCGCCGGACGTGTCTAGTTAGAAATTGCTCCCCTTACAACCCCAAGGAGACAGATCTCCCTCGTCCACCCAACTCTCTTGCTTCTGTGCTTGCGCGCGCTTACTTTCCTTTTTATGCGTGTGTGTGCTTATTATGTTTTCAGATGAGCCCGAGGGAGTGGGGTGGATCTCAAAAAGGGGATGTTGTTTCTTTTGGGGTGATGCAGTGATCCAGCCAAGTTGACCTCTCCTTCCTGCTCTCGTCTTCGCTGGATCAGGATGGGGTAAGTCGTCCGGCGTGGGATAAGGGAGGTTGAGGATTTCAGCGGAGCAGACTCGTGCGTTTTGGGAAGTGGAGTTGGGAGGTGCTAGAGTTTTCGGGGGCTAGGGGTATCAGCTGTCTCTCGTAAGGTGTCTGTCGGAGGGTCGGGGCGGGTCATGGACCGGGAGGAGACCTTTGAACTCCCGTTTTCTACTGGACCCCCCCCTTCCCGACCTCCTGTTTTGCCCGGGAAGGATGATTCGCCGAGGAGGTCGGGCGGTTTCGCGGCAATTTATGCCGCGATGGGGTCACCGTCAGAAAAGGTCGCACTGTCCTCTTCTTTTGTTTTATGTATGTTTTTTTATTATTATTGCGTACTACAATCCTCCTTTCCTCCCCCCCCTTTCGAATCGTATTCACAAGAGACGAAGGGAGCGGTCACTAAAAATATTCTCTCCTTTGAGTTTACATTAGTTTCCGAGTGTCTAGTTTTCTCCTTTGCATAAGAGAGTATAGTCTCAAAGTACTCCGACACCCGTTCGAGTCTTTGTCTGTTTTTGCGCTTTGTTTATTGGACCCAGGAATTTTAGACCGACGATGCCTCAACGAGTAAGATATGGAGTTTATTCGGCCGCGAGTGTATAACACAATTCTGTTCGGATCGCTCCTCACACGTCGACGTGGAAAAGGCAATCAGGTGAAGGAACACTTTCCCCCTTCCCCCCCCCCTTGCGTCAACTATTGCTTCATCGATGCAATTCATCCACATGCACACATATATAGATATAGGCCGAAATTCACCGCTTCAATCATTCGCTTGCGTGTGGAGCGATGGGAACAGCGGCGTTTTTTTGTTTTTTTTGTCTTGTCTCTCTTCACACAGCGAGTAAAATAAATTTTACTTTGAGATATTTTCACTTCAAATCTCTACACACCTTCCGCAAACCAAATTGGGGAGGCGATGGTTCATCCGACACCACACGAACAGAGCGTGAGCCCGAAAACATCCCGCTTAAAGTCGGTGACCAGTGAGAAATCCATCACTTTAATCTTCTACGGGTATGCATACGCAATGTTATGCACCACACGGAATGGTAAATCATCCGGCTGGTAGAAAAAGGGATCCTCCGTAAAAAGGGAAAAATGGGCTAATGTTTATTTAAGGGTACATCAGAATGTTTTAAGTTTCACTCTGGGGAAGGAACGAGAGTGATAGGACAGAATCACTAGTAATTCTCTCCACGCACAATGAGAGAGAAACGTGAATTTGACACGTTAACATAGTCACTATTTGGGGCATAAGACTTTCACCCCGAACTGATCATTTCATCATTGAAAATGGTATTCGCCTATATTTTTTTCCTTAAAAACTACGGATGCGACAACGAGGTCGTAAAAACTTAGGAACTAATAGAATCGATTCGTGTTTTATTGGCATGCTAGCCTTATATGTAGAGTGTTTACACCGTAAAAGGAGAGACTAACTATATTCGGGTGCATTTTATTTTTGCTATGACTAGAATAGCAATAGAGAGAGCCGACCTCAACCCACCCTCCTTCCCTTCGGAAAAAGTCAAAATATTATTTAATCCTATAATTATTTTTGTTTAATATTATTACTATTCGTTTGAAGACAATTCTGTTCCTTTATCAGGTCCTGACAGGACAAAGCGCCGCTCCAGCTGACGCAACCACTGACTCAGTGCGGGAGAGAGAGACAGAGAGAGACGCAGAGAAACATTTCGAGAGAGACTGGGACTGCAGGCGAGAGAAGTGCTGCCCAATAATCTCGCGCCAGGGGACAGAGTCAAAGAGGATTCTCGCGCGAATTAAACGGCAGCTATTTTTGCTGAGCGCACGGCAAAATAAGACGGCGCCAAAAAGCGGACGCGGAAATAACAGCAGCGTCCCAACATCCCTTGTTTCATTGATAAATTTTACTCTCCCCCAACAGGTGGACGCGACGAGGGAAAGAATTAAATTATTGCTTTGTGCGGGGCTGCTATGCAAAGGAATGGTGTTTCAGCACCGTTCCCTTTTGGATCGGCGAAATTGCACAGGGAGGGAGATAGGTCGAGGGAATCGGACAGGGGCCTTGGGGGTGGGCAAACAAAATAAACAGCAGTCCGCTTGAGAGAACTAGATGGGATTCTGCCGAAAGAATCCAAAATAGAGAGAGAGAGGGAGAGAGAAAGAGTTTGGTCTCGGGAGTTCAAAAGGGACACAAAAGGGGTGAATATCAACGCGTCGCGAAAGACTAGCGTGGATTATTTTAACTCGGGAGATGAGGAAGGAACGGTTTGGGAATTAATTTAGGGAGATGAGGCGTACGAGGAGATTTCGTCAGGAGGGTCAACGTCGACGGTGTTTAACGTAACGCGGGGAGGGAAGAGTAATGGGGATGAGGAAACGTGCGTTCGTGGAAATCTCCTTTCTTCTTATAATTTTTTTAAAAATTTACTTTTCTATCTTCCCTCTCAAAGGAGCACGCGTGTTTCAAAATGGCCGATTGAGGGGGAGTCGGGAGTGAGGGAAGGAGGGAAAGAGAATGGGAGTCGGGAGAGGAGGGATAGAGGTGTGCGTGCGTACGAGGGGGGAAAAGGGGTGAGGAGGAACGGGAGGTTGCCGAGAGCGCAGTGGTGGCAAAAGGAACGGCGGGAACAGCACTGGAGGCGTATATTCATGCGGAGTTTGCAACCCGATCGATGGCAATGCGTGCTGTGTTCCGAGGAGTCCCTATATGCCTTCAAATCTTCCTCCTATCACCTGCCCTTCCTCTCCCTCACCACTCGGGCATACTTCCCCACCGCACGCTCCTAACACACACCCAATCTGTAGTCTCCTTCCTCTCTCCTAGCTTACACGCCCCTCCTCTCACCCGAGAGGAGAGAATTCTCGTGCGCGTGTGGAGGCGTAGTTTGGAACGCGGATGGGGCCTCACAGGTAGAGGACTGAACGAAGGAAAGGGCTTGATGACTGAAATTCGTATTGGGAGGCGAAGAGGTCTCCTGGAAAGGTAGGATATGGAGTAAAGGAAAAGATAAGACTGAAGGAGATGGTCTGATGTGGGAGATGGGTGATAAAAAAGACAGTATTACTTTACCCGTTAAAGTCTACCACTCTAGTCCACCTCACGAAAGTTTCTAGAGGAAACACGATACGTACTACCCACAGAAAGTGTTGGTTTAAATACAATACACAGCTAAAGAGAGTGCTAGCTCTAATGCAAAAACGCCAAGGGACCAGTGGTGCAAAGAGTTTTGGACTTGCGCGTTCGTACCTAAATAAGTGCTAAAAGGGGGACAATAATTCAATAATCAGGGTACGGAAAGAAGTTCCTCGTTCTTAGTTTGCTTAACTCAATCTCCACACATAGATTTCTTCTAAAAAAATGCACTGAACTTATTCGAGACCATTCCGACCTCTTGTTGAAAGTATACCGTCTCTTTCTGGGTCCTATTGCTTCCGTAGTGTTCTAAATTGTTCCCGCTTTAAGTCAAAAAGTAGAGCGGAGGGTCATCCCACGCTAGAAGGGTAACCTATTCCTATCCGCCGGATCGGTTTCACGCTTAACCCACACATTTCATGAAATGATCTGGAATGACGGCAGTTGGATGTGACTCGGGATTTAGTAATTCGCACCTTGCTGTGATTCTCGAGAGAGATCACGGCTGGCTCCGTCCTTGGCTTTCGTACGATATTGGGGATCAAAGTTTTCCCGTACTTGGTTTTTTAAAATCGACGGAAGGATGATGTCTCGAACAAAAATTTTCAGTAGAAGGCTTCAGAGAAGATTTTCCCAGATGATAATCCTGCCCCGGGTTAGCAAGGGTCCGGCACGAGTACGTGGGTGTGATATCTCATGTGAATGGCAAACGTGCGGAACTCTGTCCAATGGTGGGGTGGAAATGTATATTCCTCAAACAGATGAAGAAACTTTTCGGGTACTTCCTATAAAAATGGTGTTCGATCTATGGCGGGTCGCAATAACTCCGACATACTTTTTTTAAATATTAGACTTTTGCGGTGAGAGAGTGAAGTGAACACAGGAAACTCTAAATTATATATTTCTTGACGATAAAAATGGACTACATATTATTTAATTTAAGATTCCTATTGGTCAGGGAAATATTCTTTTGGTCAATCCTTTCCTAAAGTTCCTCAAAAGATAACACCCAACCCCAAGTTAAAGAATCCCAAATATTATTGTTATCATCTGTATTGTTGCTATCAATTATTCTTAATATCTTAATTTCTATAAATCACAATTAGTCATCCTTCACCTGTGTTTTTGTGTATATGAAGGCATCTGAAAACGTGAAACCATGTTCTTGATTCAGACTTGCGGCAGTGAGGCGTAACGTGCATAGACTTTTCAAAACATAGATTTATCCATCACCAGTAACATTGATGATTGCTGTAGGTTATATTTGTGCTCCATGTGTCTAAAAAATTAATCTCCCAAACATAAAATTCTTTCTTTCGTGGATTTCTTTCATTTCAAAATCGTGAAATATTTTACAAAAGAAGATATTCGACATGGGTGCTACGGACTTAAAACCGTGCATTGTTCTTTGAAAAGGCGTCGGAACGAGCCTCGCACTCAGCGTGAGCTGCACTGAAAATAAAAATCAAGACTCACAGAGGAGATACCCACAGAACTCTCGGGAGAGAGTTTGCGGCCGAGAGGGAAAAACGGTGCCGTGGGGAGCACGAACGCACGCTCGCAACAGTGCACTCGTGGTGTCGTAAAATTTGCCCGCAAGGCACGCCTTCTCGGACTCAAACCACTGCGGTGCGATCCAAGGCGGAACATATGATTCCCAGGAATGCCTGCACTGTTCTACCGACCCTCCACTTATAGATAGATGTCACGCGGCGTCGAATTCCCCGGGAAAAATAGGGGAAAACAAGGACTGAAGGTTAAAAGTGCCTTAATTATATATATATATTTTTTATCTCTCTTTTTTTAATATTCCAAGAGTCTCCACCTTGGTTCGGAAATGTTAGGGCACTGATGAAGAAATGAGACAAATCTACCCGCAAAAATTTGCAAAACTTTACAAAAATATGTTTGTATATCTGCTCTTGTCTTCGCGGATTTCCCTTCCCCTCTCGCTCTCTTTCTCTCTAGGTCTCTCTCTTTCTGTCCTGTTTCTCCTTAAAGAGGAATCCCCCCTTATCTTAGTCTCCCCCTCGCCGCATCCCCTATACCCGCCCTCTTTATATGCAAGCGTGTCCCTGCCAACGGTTCGATATAACAACCTCCTTCAAAGGACCTTAAACGACACTGCTCCGCTCACAACAGCACTCGTGGCCCTCTCCTCCTCTCTCCAATGCACAAACACACACGCGAAGGACACACAACTCCTCCCTTACCCTCCCTCCCACTCTCCCTCAACCGTCGCATCGATAGACTGCATGCATATTCAATCTAATGTGCATCTCAGTATTCCTCGGGAAAATTGAATTTTTTTTAACGCTCCGGCTAGATCCTTTGGAGAACACCTCGAATTTTCTCACACGGTTCACTTCTCCACGCACATAAAAATCACTCTTCTCATGAGTGATTACGACCGGAACAAGTAGAAATGACACCAGTGCACACGCACGAACAGGCAAACACACACACAAACACAGAAAAGTTTAAGCGCTTTGTCGCCCTCGTCTTAACTTCCCGACCGTTCCTCCTCAACTTTTCTTTTCCGACGGCTACCGTGATTAAAAATACTTCCTTGAAATCACCTCAGAGAGCTCTGATTATCGTTACTCACACGAACGGAGAATTGCACTGTTTTTCCCTCTGACCTGGACTCATTCACACGAAAAACTAACTCCCTCTTATGCTCTCTCCCGGGACGATGCAGACGGACTGGGAAGGAGGTTAACGAAACACACGACGGACACTCACGAAGACAAGGCCACCGTCCAACGCCGCCGTTAAGCAGGAGGAGGAGGACGGGAGAGAGAGAGCGAGCCCTTCCTCCCTCCCTCCGATCGCCGAAGCGAGGAGGACACGCGGGCGCGCTAAAGACCTCTCGGCTCCCCCGTTCCGACGGCTGAGAACGAAAAATCCTCGCCACTCGCTCAGTCACTCGCCGCCGGTCCCCCCGGACTGTCAAACGAGGGGGGAGAGAGAGTTCTCCTCACGCGCGGAATCCCCCTACTCTTGAATGCGTGGAGGTGTAGATGGGGGAGGGAGGGGATAAGCGCACTTGTCTCGCGTCTCACGGTGCGTAGGCGACCGAAAGCTTGGAGTGGGGAAAGGGAGGAGAGAGAGGGAACGCGTGTTATGTTGTTTGCTGTTCGACACAGAAAACAGGACGGAGAAGGGAAGAGGACATGGGGCGGTAGGGATCAATCCATTAACCCCGATCGGGAAGAATGGGGTTGGCTAAACGCAGAAAGGGTAGGAGAGAGGTACGGGGTGAAGGGTTTAGTGGGGAGATGGAGAGAGAAGAGGACGTCAAAAGGGGGAGGAGGGCGGAGGGGGCGTTTCACAGTGGAACGAGGATGAGGGAAGCAGGGTGGGGAGGTTTTCTCGTGCGGGGAGTCCCTCCGTCGACTGCCGCAGTGAGAGAGGGCCACGCGCCTCGTATCACGCTCGGAGTCGGATGACCTTCCCTCGGAGAGGACCGCAGGGGCAGCAGGGGGAAGAGCGCGCGCGGCCAGGGGTGGCGCGATCACGCGATTGCGTCGACGGCCTCGTGGCGGCGATCCGCCACCGGGGTGGGGAGGCGTGCGTGGAGGGGTCGCGACCGAGAGGAGGAGGGGCTCCCGACTCGGGGGCGGGTGCAGCTGCTCCTCCTACTTCTTCTCACTCCCTCCTCCTTTGCCGTGGTCCTTCCACCCCCAGAGAGAAGAAGACCGCGTCCGGGGGACATGGGGCGCTCGCGACAGGGGGATGTCCCCGGGAGGGCGAAGAGTCTCGGACCTACCGTCCGTCCTCCGCCTCCCCCTCCGATCGTATGGCGTGGGGCAGGGGGTGTCCCCAATTCATCACATGTCAGAGCGGTCCCTCGCTCTGGTGTTCGACAGTCTGGGAGCACGCGTGTTCGATATCCTCAGCCCCTCGTGTCTGCAGCTGGAGGGGGAGAAATAAATGATAGATGGGTCAAGGGGACAGCAGAACGGGATGGCAACAAATAAAAACGCACCCCTTTCCAAAAACACACACACTATCTCTCTCTTTTCCAAGTAACACGCAGTCCCTGATGCACCACACAGACACACACACCCCCTCCCGGTGTATCCGATCACCGCACTTTTCTAATTCCCCCTTCTTCTCTCTCACCGCCCCCTCTCCCTTGGCCTTTGGGCTGGGACCGGGAGAGACACTCTCCCACAAGCACGCCGCCCGGTCGGAACGCCCTCCCTCACCCGCGGCACCCCTCCGAGGCAACTCCCGCGTTCTTCCCCGCGATCACTCGAAACGGGAACGGCGGCACTCTTTCCCTCAGGGTTGCGCCCGGCGTGACAGTCACGCCCCGGTGCGACCTTATTACTATTTTCAATCGAAAGCAATTACTCTTCCGACGGAGGGTGTCAGCTCAACCCAAAACAACACGCGCACGCACACACAGGCTCACGTACACACACACACACACATACAAACGGGAGAACTCTCCTAGCGGCGTGTCCTTCGTATATATTCTTCCTCCCGTCCTATATATATACTCGTATATGTATATATTTTTACCAAGGGTCCATCCCCTCCCCCGCGACACGCGTCCTCACGTCCGCGCACGGCACACGAAAGTGAACCCCCTTCGCTCTCGCCTCGTCCACCTTCCCCCCCTTTTCCTGCCTTCGGTGCCTCTCTCCTTCCTTCCAGGGACGGGGGACAGGGGCGGCCCTGATCTCCCTCTCTCCGCTCTGAATCCGCCTCTCCTCTCTCGCTCGCTCTCTCTGTGCCCCCGATCCCAGGGACAGGCCCGATCGAGCTGCCGCCGCTCTGCTCGCCCCGTCTACGAGGACACCAACGTTTCTTCTTCGCTTCCTTCTCTCCCTCTGCCACCACCCCCTCTTTCTCTCCCTCGCCCCGCCCCGCCCCTCTTCCCCCACCCCCCCACACCGCGAGCGACAACTGGCGGGAGAGGGCGAGCAGTGGGCGTGCAGGGGAAAGGGCGAGCAGTTCAGGGGGCTGCCGCTGCCACAGCTTCCGGCGCTGCAGTCGCGGTGGCGCCTCCCCCTTCCCCTCTCTTCTTTCCCCCGATTCCCCTCCACCCTTCCTTCGGCTTCACCCCCCCTCATTCCCGCTCGTTGGGGTGGGAAGAGCACGCCCCCGCCGGCGATGCCTCGGTGCCCGTGGCCCATAGGCATGGGGCGGGGTGGGGGAGGAATTGGGGCGAGGATATGGGGGGCGTATGAGCACTCTCTCCCTCTTCGATTCGTCTTTAGTATATTTTGCAGTGGGACCCTAAAGGGCCGCAGAGTGGCTCTCCACTGCTTTCAGCCCATTTGACCCGCGGCTGCTGATTTTTTCGATTTCTAGACGAAACGACATTTGAAATTTCATATGTTAATCTATTTATTTGTAATTGAAGTTTTAAAAAAAGTATTACTAGCATTATATTAAAACTAAAAATCTCTTCGCTGATTTACGTATTTACTATGATGATAAAAAGATTACATACACGGAATAACTTTTACGTTTACTAAGGTATGGTCAACTCTACGTAATCCGCATTTCTAGTGAACGTTTCTAGTAGCTGTATTTCGGATTGCCGCAGCTCAGGTTGGCCTTTCCAATTATCCGCGCGTTTGGTAATTCACTAACTATTATTTTATTATATATTTATTGTATTATATATATATATTGTATTACATAAACATAATATATATGTATATATACATATATATATTATATATATTAGATATATATATATATGTATATATACATATATATATATTATGTATATTAGATATATATATATATATATATATATATATATATATATATATATATGTATATATATATATATATATATTAGATATATATATATATATCTAACAAACTATATATATATATATACATCTAAACACAAAAACCCACCATATGGCGAACAAATATTCCTTCATATGGAAATAGATTTAAGGAAATGGATAGGAACACATATAAAAGGTGTTCACGGAAGAGGTGGGGAAGGCTGAATCGAGCAGATCACAAGCGTGAAAGTATTTCCTTGAAAGGGACTTGTACACCTGATCTTTCGACTTGTCTGGTGGATACTCTAATCCGCTAAGTTTGAAAGATCCGGTGTTCAAGTCTCGGTCAAAAAAAAATTTTTACGCTAGTGGTCTGCTCGATTCCGCCTTCCCCAACTCTCTTGAGTACGTCTTTTATGTGTTCCTATCCCTTTTTATGGAATCTATTTCCATTTGAATGAATGAATATATATATATATATATATATATATATATATATATATATGTGTGTGTGTGTGTGTGTGTGTGTGTGTATGCACATGTATATATACACATACATATTCATTCACGTGGAAATAGATATAAGGAATGAATTTCCATGTGAATGAATATTTGTTGGCTACATGGCGGGTTTTCGTTTTTGAATTTATATACATGTGTGTATATATATATATATATATATATATATATATATATATATATATATATATATATATATACATACACATATGTGTTCGCATGTGTATACATGGCTTGTATTAAAGGTATCGGGAAAAGTTAGGAAAAAATTAATGCCAGTTATTGCTACAATTACTCAAAATTCTTCAAATTGCATCCCTTGAGCGTCGACAATTTTTCCAGTGGCTTTTCCACGACTCGAATACTCCCTGGTATGCAAATTCCCGAATTTCCTTTAGGGTATGATTGCAAGCTTCTTTGACCACACTTGGGTTCCTCTAGAGGTGTCATTCGAGGGAGGATTTCACTTTTGGGAATAGCAAATAGCCTGCTGGTGCTAAGTCGGGATGTTAAAGGGGTCGGGAAATCGTCGCGGTGGCTTTACAGAAGGTCTCTTTAAGCAGACACTCGACTCAGCTCTTAGCCGTCCGTCAGAGTTTAGCGCAAAGCTATCGCATCGCCAAATTTTCAACGATAATTGTGTGAACTGCCATCTTATCAATGCCAATACAATCTGCAATCATGCGCACACTTAACCCATGGTCTGAATTCAGCACTTCAAGCACACGGGAACATGAAATTTTCACCGATACTTTTGCACAAAATTTGTTTATACGTATATATATATATATATATATATATATATATATATATATATATATGCATAATTAATCCGAGAAGTTTGGGAATATGTTTACCACGATGAAGAAAAGACTTTCTGTTGACACATGAGAAGAATGGAGCCACACAAGGAAGCAAACAAGATTCTCATCTTCCTGGAGAAAGGAATAGCATAAGTATCTGAGGATGGAAGAAATCCATCAAGATCTCAATATTAAATTGGAATTAGAGAAGAGAGTTTTAGAACCGGAGAAGACATTGGAACGAAAATTTCGGAGGTGAGGGATATGTCTGAGAAGAAAACAAAGAGTAAATTCCCAGGAGGATTAATTGAGAGACAGAGAGCGCAGTGATACTGGACAAAGAGATAATAACATGTGAAAGCAAATGAAGTTGTGTAGGCGCAACTACGCTCTCATTTGGTTTTATTTTTGATTTAGTTTGCTATATTTCATTTGGTCATCATTCTCATCATTCATTTGGTCTACGTGGCCTACCCTCTTCCCTGGACCATGACGAAAGATTCTATCCTCCTCAGGCCAGTTGTTTCATTGGTCCAATTTATCCGTTGAACCATAGAATGACGAACTCCATGAGGGAGTTTCAATTATAATTTCATTGTCTACAACCAGGTACCTTTTGTGTAATCCAGTCTAAATTTAGCGAATTGACAGTAATTTTCTCTTAAAATTAATATCCTAAAATTCATTCAAATTCGTTATCTAATTTGGCTGTTTTCGAAAGAGGAAATTCTCAAATCATTAGAAGGTATTGTCACCTAATTGCTAAATTAAATACACTAACCAATAAGTAAACGTTATTTACCATTCCTTATTTAAGAAACGTCATGTAATTAAGCACAAGCAATTTAGCATTTAAGATATTTTATTTCTGGTTTCTTTAAGTAAACTGTGGGTCCTTGATGATATTGGGTATGCATTGCACGAAAAAAATGTCTATTATAATCGACTTTGTAAAATAAAATATAATAAAATTACATTTTATGATGAAAGATATAACTGCTGATTTACGTACGTCCAGCAGTTACTGTTCTACCGTAATTTTGGCATTATCAAAGGCTTCAAGGTTCCAATTCTATCTCAACGCTTCAAGGTTCCAATTCTGTCTCCATACCTAACGATGTGTTATCATCGAGTCAGGAATATTCTGAGTCGTGTTCTTAGAGTTGTCTGGCCATAATCACCGGAGATTCTATGTTACGTAACGCGACTGCATTTGCGCAGCCATAAATTCAAAAGACCTAGATTTTAGTGGTCTCCCACACCAATGATGTCTGCTAAAAACAATATATATATACTCCCGTCATAATCCGTTGAGTAAACGTTTTTTGATTAGGATTTACTATTAAAAGTTATCCATCACCAGTACAATCGCGATACCCATGCAATGGTTTTCAGATAGTAGTAGTAGTATTTTAGGGGAGGCAACCGACAGCAGAGGTCATTTGCGCCATACGGGATGGACAGGAAAGGATGAAGGGTAGAGAGAAACCCGGCGTCGGCATTAGCCTACTCTTTACGAAAGGCGCCAAGGGGTCCGCAGCTTAACATCCCATCCGACGGACGGCGTACTCACTCAAAGTGCCCTCCACAAAGCACCTCAAGTAGGGATCGAGATACCTTTGAAAAACATTCAACGCCGCCGGGATTTGAACCCGTACCCTCAGGGTGGGAAGCCAGTACGTTAGCCCCCGCACCATCTCGATCCCCAACAGCATATTAATTATCCGTTAAGTGAACATTCTTTGATTAAGATTTAATATTAAAAGTTAACCATCACCAGTGCAATCGCCATAATCATGCATTGGTTTTCAAATATGTGGTCTCGATTCCCATCATGTAATACGACACGTGAAATTCAAAAAGAATCAGGGCCGGGTTGCTCATTTCCCTGTGCCATACGATATTACCTGCTGAGATCTTACGCTCAGCTAATCAAACAGCTTAGTTTGATCCATCATTTCGCCGAAGCAGCGTAACAATACAAATATCTGGTTCTCCGATATCTGGCAAACGCTAAATCCCATAGGTACCCAGGCCGATAGCTAAAATTAAGGTAAAAAAACCTGTTTAAATAAAATAATTATGATTTCCCCAATAATGACGTGGTTTAAGATGATTTTCTTTGGTGACACATCATAAACAATTTAATTTTTTTACCGTCTCATCCAACATAGAAGTATTCCAAGGGAAATGAAAATAATGAAATAAGAATCGTTTAACTATTTTCAATTTTACGTAAATTTCAGTTTTTTCACATTCACCCAGATATTTTGAGTCGAAATTTCAAATTTCCTGGATGGAAACCGTATCTAAGGAAACTAGGTTGGGTATGATTTCTTTATATTAAAGCGGCCAAGGCTAATATCAAGGAGTACACACTACATTAGATGAAAAATAGGTATGTGATTTAACATGTGCACACAGTATGTTGTAACAGATGTCTGGGGAAAATATTATGTAAATATTCAAATATCCAAATGTTTCATTAGCATTGATAGACTATTTAGCTATTTTAAACATTCCTCACTGATATTTCGTTGCTGCTATAACATCCAACTTTAAAACTTTCCCTATCGCACGTAAATTATATGGTTTTCCATATTTTTAGGAATGAAGTTTGCTATTGAAATCCAATTTTCGAATTCGTCTTTGCGAGACCATTTTAGTTCGAATTTAAGAGAACATGTCTACTAAATGCTTCGTCCAGACCTGTGCGCGTGTGTATCTCCATGGAAATATCAAAAGTCAAGGCCTCCGTTCTTCCTCACCATGATGTTCGATTTTTTCATTCAACCCCTCCACTCTCTTTAACTGGGAAGGGAACCATCCCACCCTCGTCAATATCATACCAGGATTCTCACCAATTCTTTCCAGTAGTATATACCGATTTCTTTATGCGCTACATGTCTTGATTTCCACGCGTGTTCGAAGCGTCTTATTATTTGGCGCTCGGGCGAAAAGGAAACTCGCATGCGTGGGAGAGGAAAAGACAGTGCGGACGAAGGAGGAAAAGGGTAGTAAGGGAAGGCACTTGGGTAGAGATGGGTTGGGAGGGAGGGAGATAAATGGACCAAGAAGCTGGAGAGAGAGAGACGACGGGAGATGAAAAAAATCGTGCGCATTCTTTCGATCGCTCTGCAGCACACTGTCCCTCCCCCCTCTCTTCTTCTCCCCTCCCTCTCTCTTCCAGCCCGATCCTTCCCTCCTCTCTCTCTCTCTCACTGAGTCTCTGAGGGCTGCTTCACAACGGTTCTTCGAAACAGAGACAAGAAATTTTTTTGGTCGAATCTATCAGGTTTCGGAATCCATTACAATACAGGGACTTTGATAGATACGTGCCGTAATTCCATTCATAAATTTTAGTAAGACGACTTACATGGCTTCTCAGGCGTTCGGAATAGGATGGTAATAAACACCCCAGGGATAGAACAATGTAAACTGATTTTAATGCGCTAAATCTCAAGTCGTAAATTTTAATAAATAATTATGACACCCGCCTGACAAAACTAGTCTCGTAACTCAGAAATATAAACATATTAAACATTTTCAATGCTCAATAAAAACGGAATTTGTCGATATTCTTAGCGTCATGTCTCTCCATTCTTTTACTTCACAGCCCGGCTGCAGAGCAATGCCCGAAAGAGTACATGCAACTTAGCTTTCTCATTGATTTGATGCCGTATTTATTTATTCTGATTACTGTTCATGAATTTTTGAACTCCTTTCATACGCAGCTTTATTCAGCATATTCAATTATAGCCGAAAATCTCCACCTCCATCATAAGTTATAGAATCCTAGTCTGATATACACCACGTGGTATATATAACGTGATATAAAACATTGAGTCATTAAATGTGAGATTTTGATCATAAAATTGTTTAACTAACAATAGCTATCGTATTTTTAATCAAAAACTCTTTTGAACAAAGTGCTGCAGAGGGAAACATGTTAAGGCATTGAAATATATGGGGCTAACGATGGCAAACTATTTAAAATTTATGAATTGTGAGTTTGGAAACATTGGCTCATAGATAATTTCTTTTGAAATATTTTAAAACCTGATAGCTAAAAGAACGAACTTATTTTTTATAGAGTTACCAATATTCGTATAGTATTTTTAAGATTTTTTTTCGATTTTAAATTTTGCACTGCATGTATTGTGTAATATTGTTAATAATATCCATGTCATACAATAAATTACTTAATGAAGCGTCACTTGACTTTTTTATTGGCTAACAGTATTCCCATAGAAAGCAATTTTGTACTTATTAAAATAAAGGTACCTTAGAGAGTTTTCACTCTGCTCTCTTACTTGTTATTAACCGTGCCCTCATACTGATTTTTAAACATATATTAAATTTTCATCGTATATTAAAAACCTGACGTCAATAAAAGGTTTCACTCACTATATATTCATTAATTACATTCTTATTGTTACCGAGCTTGCTTTTAAACGCTTACTGCAAGAGGTAGTCAAAAGTGTGGTGTTTTTCAAGTAATAGGTAGCCCTCTTAAAAAAAAAATTCTGTAATAAATGCCGTAATTATTAATCTTGAAAATAAACTCACTCTAGTTTATTATAGCATTTTATTTATTGCCCATTTTATAAAAAGTTGTTAGTATTTCCGCTCTAAGAAGTTGCTCCAAGTTATTTTAAATGGACCTAAACCGCTAAATTTATTTAGCTATGGTTCTTAAATCGCTTTTCTTCAAGGTTGTTTCATACTCATTTGAAAAAACTGAATATATCGTGGTTTAAAAGAGGAAAAGTCAATTTAAATACAATTTTCAAATCAATTTTACGGGTAGATTGATTCCAAAATGTGCGAATGGTGCGCCAAACGTGCTCTGTACCAACTGTATCAACGAAATTACAATTTGCACAACTCCTACCAACCAGTCGACCTCAGATAACGATGGACTGCACAGAAATTTCCACATCCTCGAGTTTCGAGGAAAACTCTCCAGGAAACTTCACATTCAAATCAATATTTTTTTTACTAAAAAAGAAAGAATCAAAAAACCTGAACTTCCACGAAAAAAGGAGAGTACGAGAGATAATCATGAATATTGAATTGAAACAAATAATCCATCAATTTCTGAATTCGGACTCAGCGTAAACTACTAATGGGATATGAAAACACTGAACTGAATTTGTGATTAAGGGTTGTCGTATCAAACTCCACTTGAAAATAATACTTTGCCAGATTACCAATTTTAAAAGACAGATTCGAGAATCTTAAAATTGTACATTTATTCTTAACGCAGTACTAGAGTTCATTTTGCAATATAATCTGTTCACATGATTTAAATCATGCTCAAAGAGCTAAAGTGCATGAAATAATTTAAGATTTCATTTATAAAATCCGTCTAATAGAATCAGTAATTGGAAATGTATTGATATAATTTTGTACACATGACTTTTAAACAATCCCAGCTGCCGTCGGCTTAGCAACCAGCGAATACTGCAGCAATATTTTCTGAGAGTGAAATCCTCCAATTAGGTGTCAGGGATGGCAGCCATTCAGGCACCAAAGTACTTCATTTTTAATTTTTGTCTTCTGTTACCATGAACTGAATGTAATGGTTGTAAAACATTTCTGCTTGGATGGTCACACTGTACACTACATCCATTATAAGCAGATTTCTTTGCAATTTCAGAAGACGAAAGGTAGCTTGGGTGCATGTAACGTCTTGAAGCACTCCACCATAATTTGTATTCACCTACCGAGAACAATCGTTGATTAACCGGGAATCCGCTGATCCCGTTGTGGCCTTTTCCACCTCGGAAACCTCTCTTCGCAGTTACCTGTTCCATTTGCAGCTCGAGGCCGTAGCGTTTTTCATTCACAACTCCTTCACGTAACTTCCTGCTCTTCCTCCTCGACCGTGCCCCATTTCCAATGCGATCTCTTTAGCCACTCGAAAACTAGTTCAAAGGGTGTCTATTTTCACAGTTCCTCAGATAAGTATTTGTATTACATATTCAACTCCGCCCTGAGAACTCTAATGCGCATATAGAATTTTTGGTAATGTATTTTCAAGTATTACAGTAGAAAAAAAATCTCAATTCAGGCGCTTTTGATTTATTTGGCCAATTGCAAATTGACTCCCGGATGTCGCCATATTGAATATGAATTATGTCCATCCTGGTTCACTAAGCATGTCAAAGTAGATTTTCTGAACCATTGTTCAGATGGCCATCAGGGTGGATTCCCGAGGTCTAAGAGTTAAAAGTCTAAACGTTTTCTCCTCGTGAAATATGTCAGTAATAGGCAGATGGTGAAAATGAGAGAATATTAAGTAAACATTGGCAAAAAAGCGGTATAAATATGAGAAAATATATAGTATGTCTTAGAGATTGAAATAAATTTATAATTCCTTATGAATCATTTACAGCCTATTCCTTGATAACACAAACCAAGAAAGAGCATATGCTGTAGATGAGAATAGATTACGTCGAGGCATATTTTATTGTAAGATAGAATGAGTACCAAGGGAAATTAAATAAAGCTTTGGGGAGAGATAGCATCTCCTATTTAAGGGTCTAGAAAAATGTGGATAAAGAGCTATTGCGATTGAAATCGTAACATTTATTAGAGAGAGGTTTTCACCATAACATTTCGTCAGATCAGTCTTAGCTCTCATCAACAAAAGACAAGGGCATATAACAGTCTTGTATAAAAAGTATCGGTAACAATTTCTTCCTGACGTGTGCGTGAAGTGCTGAATTCAGATCGTCGGTTAAGTGTGCAGCAGATCGTATTGACATTGATAAGATGACAGTGTACACCATTATCACTTAGAATTTGGCGATGCGATAGATCCGCGCTAAACTCATTCCGAAGGTCTTGACGGATGACCAAGATCAAAATCAAGTGCCTGCTTGAGGAGACCTTCTACAACAACATCGCAACGATTCCCCACCCCCTTCACAGTCCCGACTTGGCACCAGCAGAAAGTAATTCCCTAAAGTGAACTTCTTCTTCAATAAATTAAAATTTTCCCCGGTCCATGCTTGGTTCTCGTTGTTATTGTTATGTTTTTATTGTCTTTTGTCCTCTTTCATGTTTGTTATATTTTTCACTGTAAAATGGCACTACTGCTGTATGTGAATAATGTTTTAAAATAAATAAATAAATAAAGGACACCACCATGGGATCCTAAGTGCAGTCAAAGAAGCCTGTACGCGTTCCTTCTAAGTGCCTTTCGGAATCCGCCTACCAGGGAGCCATCGAGCCGTAGAAAAGCCGCTGGCAAAAGCACGTCGACGCTCAAGGGATCTACTTTGAAGAACTTTGAGGCATTGTAGGAATATCTGAAATAACTCTATCGTTCCGAAAATTTTTTTGATACTTTTTATATTAGCCCTGTATGGATAAATAAGTTTGATTTGACAGGCAGATAACGGTAAGTAACATGTGGTACAGTTGTACTTTTACTTGTGGTCATGGACATCAGGATGGCGAGTAGGGCAAATGGCTACATAGGAATGATCAGCTTGGTTTCAGGACGGGAAGAGGTGCGTGTGATTTTAGAGAAGTCTTGAAACCATTACTTAAAGAGAGGAACATAGAGTGCAATTGCGATATATCTGTTACTTTCCTAGATTTCAAAAAGGCGTTAGATAAATTGAATAAAATCAGTGAATTTATTACAAAACATAAAAGTAGATTAAAGAAATGGACGAATTATTCGCAACCTGTACATACTTCAGAGTGCTCAGGGCAGTACTAGGAAGAGGAGTTAGACAGAGAAATTCACATTAACATGTTCTATTCAATAAAGTTTATGCGGAAGCAATGGCAAGGAATGCAGGTAGGGGTGAAATCAGGTTGGAAATCCATTAGTGAGATTTGCGAATTATTTGCAAGCTTTGGTTTTCAAGTCACCGAAGGGGTTAAAAACACTTCAAAAAGCATCAGAAAATCGGTGTGACTGACTTAGTTTTAGGCTTAATGCAAAGGAACAAAATTCAAGCGAACTGCGAGAAAGAGGAGGCTTTGTAAAACGTTAAATTAGGAGTGCAAAAACTAGGGCAGTTATCTTAACTTGAAAGTGTTTTGGATCAAGATATTCATATGTAGTGAAGGAACATCAAAAGAATTGCGCCAGGAAAAGAAGCTTTCTGAAGTGAGTTGATGATAAGAACGCTGAATAAGAATGTTAGAAAAAGACTCGCTGAAACTTTGATATGGAGCGTTGAATTGTACAATATAGGAAAATGGTTATTGAAACAAGGTTCCAAAGGCTTAGATTGTAGCCTTTGGAAATGTGGGTATAGAGAAGGGAGGAAGATGTGAAAAAACAGAAGGGAAAACAAACGAAGACGTTCTAGGCATAGTGGAGGAGGAGAGAGGTCTTTTGGAAAAAAATCCAAAGAAGACAGGAAAGATGGATGCAGGGAATTATTATTGGCGTAGGTATTAATGAATTATGGCTCACAAAAATTGTGACATGAGGCTGTTAGCAATAAAAAGTATTCATATGATTAGAAACAAAGAGGAATTTAATAATTTTATAATTCAGTTTTAAATTTTATACCTTCCATCAACCATACACACGATCCGAGTGAATATACAGGCGGTGTATTTAAGTCCGCTTTCTGAAGAGAGGCAAGGTACTCGTACTACTGAGGATGCTATCCCTGATATGAGTTCCAGCAAAGTGGCACTGTAATCTATTCTTCTATGAATATGAGGAACTGTAACCATACGCTTGCCACATAAACCTCAAAATATGACCACATCTCTGCAGTATCCACGCGAGTGCTCTCACCGAAGGTAAAGAAAAGTCAATGGGTACGTAAATTTCTTATACACTTTTATTTTTAATTAATTATTATTTTAAAAATATTGTTCTCCTTACTATAGTAAATTGTGTGAGAGGGTTCCTTCTCGACAAATTAGAAAAATAGGATAGTGGAATTTTAATTGAAATTTCAAATTTCCAGCAGAAAGGTACTTCTCGTCAATTATATTAAGTAATTTTCATTTGGCTGAAATGGGAGTTTTCATCTGGATCTCTGTCGCCTTCATAATAAGGTAACAACACTTTTTATACTCTTCCGCGACGAAAGAATTCTATTCCTTCCTTTTTTTTGGAAAGACCTGTATTAGAAAAGCATAATTTCTCTAAAATTGTCTTGTGCCACTTCACCAAGGCCCAATCAACTTTTAAATTAGTTTCCGTGCGCTGGTTGGTAATTAATGATAAATATTATGGCTCGTGTTGGCAAAAATGATGTTTATTCATGATACATAAAAAATTAAATGCATCGTGGATGGAATGATTGGAAAATGAGGAAGTTATGGCACTCATTTTTACGATCATCGTTGAGAAGAAACCAGATTTTATTTATATAGCCCAAAAAAACCACAAGGTCAATTGCAATTAAAACAAGGAAAAATTGTGATAACAACAGCAAAAAGAGCAACTTTTAAAACAAATTTCGGTTAAAACATCAAAAATATCTAAAGAGTCAAATATCAGCTCAGAGATTTCAGGGCAAGGACTAGACCTTAAAAATATTGGAAGATAGGAAAGAGAATGCCGTAGTGTGATTTGAAATGGCTGAAAGTCGGGTACAGGTTTCAAAATAGCATAACAAACATGTAAGTCTGAGGTCGTCATATTTTTAACTGCCTGTTATTCTGATGTCCTAATATACGGTTCATATTAAATATTCCCTTTTGATTAAATAATAACCAATATTCATCAGTATTCTATACATATTTTTAAAGTATGTTTAAATCAATTAGCAGCATTTCAATACCACGCAAGAGTTAGCGCATATCACGTAAATGTAGTATTGAACGCTCAAGTTTAAGGCAACGGTATTTCATAAATTTATTGTGTCGCATTGTACCGCAGCATGATCAACACATTTTTTCCTATCTCAAGGTATTTACACCTCAACGTTTTCTCATAAAATTTAAAAAAAAATAGCCATAGCCTATTTGATGTCATCGGCAAACAGAACCATGTCGATTATGCTGAAGTGACACTCCCTACGCATGCACTCTATGTGTGATAATTAAATGTTAAATGATTACATTTAATTATCAATTCATTCTCATGAATCTTTCGACGCGAATCTTGATCTTGCTAAAACGCGTATCTCAATGATTTCCGGCCAAAGGGTCTGAAAACGCAGGCTCTTAATAATTCCAATGCAATCATCGCATTTATGGCGGAGTTTACAATCAGAAATTCTTGCAGAAAGCAAAGGAAACTTGGTAGGTATAATTAGGACGACCCAGCGAGCAAGAGTCAGTGGCGAGAAAATATCTTTAGAGAGTTCGGCGGCTCTATTGCCTCACGCTCGTCGAGTGAGCGGAATCGATAATTTTAAAGGGAACTTGGGACGAGCAAGTAGGTGTAACACTGCGGGAGAAGACGGGAGGGGCGGTGGTGGGGGGGAAAGGGGGCTAGCGTACAAGCATTCGGATTCGCCGAATCCTATAATATTCGATATCGCGGGTGGTTACATTTTGATAAGGGTCGCGGTTGGCAAACACCTAGATATCACATGTCTATTCAATAACAAGCGCGAAAATCCCGCCACGGTGACCGCAGCAGGTAACGCGCAGGCATAACATAAGTTGAAAGAATAAGACGTTAAAAAAACCGGATGCAGGTATTTTCATGGATAGATTTACAGTGTTCCTTCTCCATTTTCTTTTCGTGGGAATGATGGATGCGAGATTGAAAACAACGGAAATATCCTTCATCTGGATATTAAAGGTATCCTTTCTCAAGGTTTGAACATTTGCCAATGGAATTGTAAGCTCTTCCTCTCTTGATTAATCGTTCTGTTAATCATCAATCAATTCACACTCTCCTGGTTCTGCTATTGTCATTTTCCATCTCCGACCTTCGCTGTCACACCTCCTCGGGGATCGGGATGAGTTATTTGTTTCTGCTGCCACAAACGGAGGCTGAACAATGCTGAGTTAAAATTTCTGGACACTTTTCCCAGATTCAGAATTTTCCTCATACAGTGCTACTCAGGTTATCTGATTCGAACAAGGTTTATACACTTAAACAGTAAGCGCATATAGATTAGGGATTTGAATTTCACAATGTATACTGAGAGTGTCGGAGAGGAGAGTCACTAGTATCGATGTATTTAATCCGCGGTTCACCCGACTAATAGGCCTGTCAGTATTAAAAGTTCAGTCATTGCAATCGATGCAAATGGCCCACAACGGCGTCCTCAGCTAATACATGAATTTTCTCTGATAAAATTTCTTGGATTAAAGTCTTCCACGACTTTTGTAGCAAATATTATCCGTTGTCCTATAATCTAGCTCATTCATGAATTGTTCCCATATTAAGATTGAAATAATAATTTTTTTTTTTCGGTTTTCTTAAAATTTGTATCTACCATTGCCTTCTACCTTCGTCAACCCATCGTCGGGCACTTCATTAGTCTCGGTCACTCAGCCTGTCCATTCAAATTTCATCAATCTTCTTTCTGGTGTCTCATTTCCAAAGCTCACAATCCTCTTCTGATCAATATTATCTTTTCTCTCTTGTTGTTGCCGTCCACTAACAGAGCATGTATTACCGTCCGATTCTGAACATACCGATGTGATGCCGGATAATACCCTGTTCTGAAGACTCATCAATTTAACACCTGTAAAGTGTTACACTAAAAGTAATGAAGGCACTAATAAGAGTGAGGGTTAGATAAAGTTTAGCTGTGACGCACGGCGCTCGCTACCGTGCCCGAGTGAGGATTGCGACATTTAATATGGCATCTAGATGTGTGACCTGATTTAAATGAAAATATGGACGTAGTCACGTTTTGTTTGACATATGCTCGCAGAATGGAGAAGAGCAAACTGTAAATCACTTTATATTTATTGAAACAATGCTGGAAAGTCCTTTTCATTTAATCCATTATGATTATAATCGGTAGTCTACCGATTAAAGTAGGTTTTTCTGGTGGACACAAGCTCTGGAACGCTACAGGGAAAATTCGCTTTTATCTCCTAACAAGACACAGCCCGACATTTAACCTTACAATAGACACCTCTTCAATTCCGAATGCTTCCTTTAAGCCTTCATTCCATCCAACATTCCTATCTTATTGCTACCCCTTATTTGCTTGCCTAACATTCTTCCCTCTTTTAATGTCTTCAAAATCCCATTGCCAATGAAAATACTCCGTATCCATCTTTCCTGCCTCATTTGGATTTCTTCCAACTATCCTTTCTCATCCATTACCGAGTCGAGCACTTCCTCGTTTGCCTTTCTTTCAGCCTCCTTTACTTTTTCGATCATACACACACATATTTCAAGCACCTCTGATCATCCAGTTTCAATGATCATGTTTCCGTGCCATAAAAAACCACACTCCATATCAAAGTTTTGAGGAGTCTTTTCTTAACATCATTACTTAGTAAATTATGATGAATTACTGAATACTGGTCACTGCAAGAAAATATTCGATACTACAACAATTTTTACTGAAACATCTGCTTACTAGCAAAGTAACATTTCCTCCCATCAATTTTCATTCAAAAGTTCAACTTTCAATGTTTGAAAAAAAAGACTCATCATGTTAATTCAAATGGGAAACGTGACAATGCCACCACACTGTGTAAAACTCATCCGAATTAATCATAACCACAACTCCATTGATCCCATATAGACTGGGAACATTAATGAAATTCCACAGCTTAAAAACTGCTGAATAATGATAATGGTTATGTAGGCATAAAGTGCAGTTTTAAGAAATTGTAACAGAAATTTTGAAAATGGCGAAGAAGACCGAAAACTGTGGGGACATAACGACACAAGGAATGCAAAAGGAGTAAACCTTTCTAAGCTTCACATTTCATTAGCTTGATATAAGCAGTAACTTCACGTAAAATGGAATTCTATTTCATTGCTAGTAAAAATAGAATTCTTCATATTATTTTTGGAAATTCTCCTTCGAGTTCCTCTCACGTATTTCCATTTGAGGGTGACTGCAATAATTGTGGATATTGTCGACTTATCGCCACAAATGTTAACTTAATAACCACCATAGGTAAGAAATGGGTACTTGGAAGGATCTCGCAGTGACGTACGTTGGGAATTCCGAGAAAGCTGTAACAAATAACACGGTCCTATCGACCAATTGTGCGCCCACCCCTTCCGACCTCCAGGAAGTAGGCCAACGTTATGAGGCTTTAAAGGAAATCGTCGCAATGAGACCAGAGAGGCATTCAATTCCAATACCACTGACAATACACATCAAAGTAACGGCTTCGAACATTTCGGCAAAGCTAAAAGTCAAGCCCTGGAAATAAATATCTATCCGCTGCAAAGACGCAAATAACATTCTGAATTAGGTATTGAATCTTCACGTGCGCTCAGGCAAACAATTGTGAGTTCACTAATTAAGTTTACCTAATCCCGCGTGGGTGGATGATATTTATAAGAGAATGGAATTGTGTTCACTTTATGTGCTTCATCATAAGTGACATTTATCTAGTGAATAGGTTACCCACTGTGGTGAATTTTATGTCATTGCATTAAGAAGATTATGTTACACACGTATCAAGTTAAAGTTCAACGAAGCTTCATTCATTCCGATGTCTTAAATTGCGCCAACCACTTTTATTTACAACCAAAACAATATATTATGCGTCAAAAATTAAACTAATAATTTCATTATTTTCGATTAAATTTCATTTCATTATTTTTTCATTCATTTTTTACCAACTTTTACGGGATTAAAATTTCTTTATTCAACATAGTACTATCCCATATACGATCCTTTTTGTGCTAGAGCTAGATCTCATTGTAATTCGGTTGTTTCTCAAATGGAGCAGTATATTTTATACTTGATTCAGAAGTTCAGACACAGTCTACCCGTATTTCTGGGGTATGCAGTCTTAGGGGCATTCTTTGGACCGTATGTGGAGGAGAGTAACAGAGTAAGAGAGAGAGAGAGGCCGTGTGACCCGGATATAACATGTCTTCCTAAATCCGAAACGTGTTATCGATGACTTAGCCACAGACAGCATCCACAATGATTAATTCTGATAGAACTCTTTCCGTAGATACTAATCCACAAGGCCCGTGAACATTTCTAATCCTCGTCTCACAATTCACTTAAACCCCTAACATCCTTCACTAATATGAGTTATTTTTCAACCCTATGTACCTACTTCCAGTTTCACTAAATTCCGCTCAAAAAGCTTCAATTTACTACTGCCAAATAACGTGCCTTGAATATATTTTTTTATCCTTCTTTGAATTATTCTCGACCGTCCTTTCTCTTCCGAAAACTAATCTTGTACTTAGTCTTTTGATATATTTCCGCCATTTTCACTTTTTTCCACTGTTCTCGAAAATAAAATCTCAGAATTTCAAACATACTCCCGCCAGCCTCAACGAAAAAATCTCAGGCTCATAAAAAAACCACACATTTAACATCAAAGTATTTTCTGATCTCTACTTTCCACCTTTATCCGAGGTCCTTTCATCAACTCCAATCTATTAATAAAGCCTTCTTCGCCTAAGGCAACTCTTCTCTCAACTCCCTCACTACTTTTCCCACTTTGTGTTTAATGTGAATTCCAGTATATCACATGTACGGTTACGTCGAAAAATTGCGAGAATGGATATCGTTATGGCGAAAGTCTTATATCGATATTCCTAACTTTCCGTGAGAGGAGGTTGTAAATATTCACGCTGTCGCCAAATTCCGACTTTGAATGTGACATTCTGTGGAAATGTGAAGCATAAAATGAAATTCGAAGTCGTCCATTGGTATCCTGATTTATATTCATCGACACATTCAAGATATCCAATTTAGGTTTCATTTATTTCGGTGCGGTGTTCAAATTTAAGAGCCGTACGAACCTACTCAGAAAACCACACATGAGTAGATGTAACGGCTGGAGGTTCTACGATTCTACGAGCTCGTAAAGTAGTTGGCCAGGGAATCATTCTGGGCGCCACTCTATAATCTAATTATATTGAGTAATATTTCTCCCGGCTCTTCTTTAAACATGATCCTTCTTGGAGCTTATTACAGCTTTTAAGTGATTTGTAAAATGCCTGTTGACATTTCACTTACAAATGTTGCCTGCGCATTAAATATTTCATGTCACACTAATAGCGATCTAAAGAGGGACACTTCCCGGGTTGTATTGTAACAATTTCTCATTCTACATTTTCAGGTTCGCCAAAAATTTCGTTTTGTACAAGATTGATTTCATTTAACACTGTTTTCCAGTCTAGAGGAAGTAATCTGTATGATTTAGGTGTCTTAGCAACAAAGAGTAGACAGGTTTGCATGTCACTACCAAACTGTTCTGTAATCCGATTTTTCCGCTGAATGAAAGAGAAAGATATCACTAAATAGTCTTGATTTTTACAGGTATTTTGCATGACTCAAATCAAACCAGATTTACCTCGGATCTATTATTTCGAGAACAGAAGTATTACCTACCGATTGGTGCCAATTGAAGAATTTAGTCAATTTATATAAAATTTTTAAAAAATGCCTTCAAAGTAACAAAAGCAGAATGTCTACAGTATTATTCGTATCCTATAATTCATGAAACAACTACCAACATGCATGCATATCTAACACCCCCCGCCACATGCTCTTGCGGCCGCTTACGGGGCATTTCGTAGACGTAGATAAACGATTTCTTTCATGGATTATGTCTACTGGAGGTTTATCAAAGCACTTTTAGTTCCTCAAATCTTCACCGATTCCCCAACAAACTGCTGTACTCGACAAACAACTCAATTTTATCCGATTCGATTCCAATTTCGAATTCGCACCTTTCATATGAGTCGGTACTTTTGGAATAAATGATACATCAATTTCCACAGTTTTAGGATCAACTACCACCTCCCCTCTATGCCCTTGTAAGGTATCGTGTGACACAGCTAATCTTGAAGTGATTCAATTAATCTTATGTACGAAGTTTCTGCATTTATATTAATGGATGGATACATGATTAGCACTCGTCGCACTGAAGATACCAGTATCACACGAGTTTGCACGAGTCTGTGTTAATCGTACAATTTGGAAGGAAAATCAGTGACAAAACTCGCACTCAATTACATAGTTTTTAAACATCCGACGAATAAAATAATTTTTACAGATACTTTAGTGAATATTTAGAAAAACTAGTGGCTATTAAATTCTAGTGCAGAACAACTTCACAGCATAGCTGCTGCAGATAATACGAGTACTTGCTATTTCACGCGTTAATCGATTTAGACACTAAATTTCACCTGCACACTAACTAGAGCAGTTTCTTGTCAAAATTGGATGAATTAATCACACAGCAGCTCATAAAGATGACCTCAATAAATCTGCACGTGCAGTATGAATATGAAAAAATATGACAGTCCATCAAGTAAATCCCGAGGGCATTACAGCTGCAAATGTCGTGGGCAAAATGGTATTGCTAATGTCAATTTTACGACCTCGCACCCCCTGCCTTTCTTTCTGGAAACGCCTTTGATTTTCTCGATCATTCTTCGGGTGTTGAATGCAGACGTGATATTAGTGATCACGCAAACATTAGGGCACGTAGTCGTGTCGCAGCCCGTGGATGCCACTGACGCTTGCGTCGACATAATCAAATTCAATGCGTAATTAATGCTGAGGTGAACGCCTGTCTCTGACGCGGGTGGGCGCAAGGGCAGAAGAGAGATTCCATTGGCGTTATAAAGGCGTTATATTCCATTGGCGTTGTATACCTTGACGGCGGCATGCCACGTCAAGGACTCAGGGTATACGCTTTAGAGGAACCATTAAAAAGCACATAAAAAGGTCCGATTTCTTTGGTAAAAGATAGGGCAGGAACTTTGAAGAGAAATTTACTTGAGCTATCCAAATGTTAAACAGAAAAATATGCATAATCCAGTTTTATACTAATATGAACATTATCATATATGTCTCTCACTAAAAGCATGTAAAAAATTATATAAGTAAAACAAAGAAGACTTTAAAAATCGAAATGGATGGAAAGAAAAACAAACGAAGTGCTATGCAGTGTAGGGAGGGAAATGTGTTACTGGGAGAGATTCAAAGAAGGTAGACCAATTAAATATATTACATATTGAGTGGAAATGGAATAAATGAAGAAGAATGCGATTGAGGGTAAAACGTAGAACAAGGAAGATAGGCTGAGGAAAAGGATAAGCATATTGGAGGAAATGAAAGAAAGAAAAAAAGTTTAGATGTGAAGATTGGTTCATTGCAGTTTTATGTTACAATATTAGTTACGTGTATTCGCTCGGTTAAGTTAGCCTGTGCTGTTAATGAACCAGCATTAATCACTCAAACACCGTTAATTTGACACTGTAAAGTGACACACCATAATTTTCTCTTTAGAATTCCTTATTCCTTGTCGTCCCTCATTTCTGTTTCGTACCTTCTATCCATCCCGAATGCAACCTTTTGGAAATACAAATTTTCAAGATACAAGTTATTACATATCACGAATATTTACTCCTTGTTCGGTAGTTGAAAGATCTTTCCCAGCCAGGCTTTACTTCATACTTTTTGGAAGTGTGTTGAGGTAGTATTTCACTTGAGGTAGGATTAACTTCTCGAGTTCCCTCCCTAATATATTAAACAATTCCTCTATTTTTGCGCAATTAAGAAAAACCTTTACTTTTTCCTACTGTCATCTTCATGTAGCCTGGAAATATATTATGCGTTTTAGTAATTCATTGGTAATGCGTATGTTGTTTTCGTATGCGTGTTTCAATTATGTTAGTAAATATAAATGTTTATATATTTGGGTCGCGATAGTCCAGGGATAGAGCATTGGACTGCTGACCGGAGGGCCCGGATTCAATTCCGGGGAAGTCTTTCTGGGCACCTATAGCTCCACCCAAGTTGTGATATCTCGGGTAACAGATCTTTCGGGGAAACCGTAACCGGCGCAGGGAAAGGAAATGCCCCCCCCTACCCTGGTGTGTGAACATCGCAATGTATATATATATATATAAGTATGTGTGTGTCCGTGCGTGTATGTATCTATGTAAGTATGTATGTATAAATGTATGTATATACAAACATAACGATGGATGACGAAGATAATAACCAAGTTTAGGTTTTTGCTGTTTTTTTTCCATTTTTATTTAGCTTTCTTTACCTCCTGCCCTTTTTTACCCTCTGCACTAATCAATTGAAATTTTGATCTACGGCCACAGGAAGGTTTTCTTCTAATTTTGCTATAAAAAAGGCATTTAGTTCATCTGAGTTTTCGTTCGTTTTCGTTCACTACTCCGTATCGTTCCTTATTTTTTCTCCTGATATAGTCGTTCCTCATTAAATCTTTAAACATAATATTCGGCATCCGTCTTCAGCTTTATTTCCCATTTTCTTATCTTCCCCAGTCAATTTTTCAAGTGGCAGTTCCATAGAATGCCGCAACAAGCCAAATTACTTTCACGAACTAATTCCTTTTCTGTTTCTATACAATAAGATAAAATTTACCCTCTACTTAAACTGGAATCAACTTATGCAGTTTGATCTCTCCAAATTAGGGCGCTATACAATTTCCCTGTTGGTAAGTCATTATATATATATTAATATAATTATTTTATTTTAGCTAATAAGGGGGCTTCTGCGGTATTGTTGACTTTAATTACGCATTGTATTCAAAAAATAGTTTGGCTCAAGCTAGTTTTAAGAATCCATTTTCCCAAAAATAACGTTGAAATCCGACCTATTATTGCATAATACGCCGCAAGAAATACTTTGTTCTTATAAAACTATATCAAATGTATCAAGATGTATAGAAATATTGAAATACTGATGGAGACTTTTCCACGGTTTAGAGTCCATCGCTTAGCTGATTGAATGTCAACATTGATTTCAACACAAAAGTGCATCAATTTGTTTTCTCCAATGACCCGTTTTATTCCTTAATCACTAGTTTAGTTCGTTTTTTAAATTGAAGCATCTGGACTCAAAGCCACGAATTTCAAAGCACTTGAATTAACGTGCCCATTATAATAAGATAAGCTCATAAAAATGATCAGTTAATGAGTACGATGGACAAAAAAACGGATTTTTCCACGCACAATTCGTCTTATTTTTCCAAGGTTTACAATTCGCATCAGAGCAATTCACGCCTCAGAGGTGAAGAGACCTTGTCTGAAGGGAGTAGATCATTAAACAGCACTCCGATTGCGCTCCACTAACAAGGAGCCTTCGTTGTTCTAGGAGATGAATTTTCATAATGACACATCAAATATTTGGTTCTTAAGCCCCCAGAGTTATGTTAACAGCTGCTGGGACCGGGCAAATGTCGTAACACCTCAAATCCCCGCCGGCGATGAGGAGCAAACTGCGCTCGTTTTAACGGTACATGAGGTGCTTCGTGATTTTCATTCGCTCTGCAGTTTCCTTCATAAGTATCGCAATCATACTCCCGTGAGGTGAAACCGAAATATTTATCGGAATAAACAGCCAATTTGCCAAATATCCAATTCTGACGAGCACAAAATATTTGCAATATCCCGACTGCTCTATTCAGACTTCTGGATAAAAATTATTCAGCAATCTTCATAGAAAGGTGGCATATGGGTAAACCTCCCTACTAAGTGCAGTTTCTTTTGTCTGTGCCGTATTTCATTGTGTACATTAAAATCATTCTACTAAAGGTAAAGCTGGATTCTATTGCTCTTCAAAGATGGAGTACATTTAAAAGATTGGTTGGTACAGTACGTTCCATTATAACTATTATATACTGCGTATAGTATGTACTTACTTTTGCTTACTCTGCATTATTTCTTTTTAAATATCCGTCATAGAAATTATTCCTGCTTCCATACAGTTCAAAATTACTTTTCTCTCCCTTCTCTTGCATTCGCTGCCGCTTACCTAACATTCTCCCTTCCATCAAGGCCTTCAATATCCCACTACGAGGCTTAACTCTTGAGTATTTAAAAAAAAACGCAGCGTTCCCTACGTTGGTTGGAATGGTAAAGTAAAGCGCAAGTCAGGGGGATCCGGAGTCTGCGATACAATCAACGGAGAACCCGCGGGGCCTCCTCGGGCACCTCCCGACAATTCTCTTACCACACCTCGCATCGTCACGAGATTTCATTCCCATCAGAGCTTCCTCTTTTCTTTACGAAGGAGAAGGAGAAGTGAAGAATAGACTTGGTAGCTTATAAGATGTGGCAAAGTAGCGGAGTTGCCCTATATGTAGGTGCAACCCTGATACAGCCGAATAGCAAAACTTAATAAAGACATTCTCGTAGCTTAAATAAGAGGTGACTATTTTCCTTAAAGGGCTAGAAAATATTGCATTCTATTTCAAGAAAGTGTGCGTAGAATAAAGACCCTTGATCAGATCTGAAAGAAATGCAAAATTAATCGAAATTGAATACCGAGCAGTAAAGCCCCTGATATATTAAAAATTAACATTTTTTAGAAAAACGATTCCTTGCAATGTAAAGAAGAGTAGGCTTATATTTAATTTAGTGAACCAAAAATACAATTTCAAGGGAGTATATTGAAAAAGAATATGTAATACCCGTCTGAAAAATGTAAAGTGTACTGATTTAGTTAAGACGTTATGTGAATCAAACGGATAAATTAAATGGTAATTGTAATTTAAGTGCAGATTAATTTGACAGTTTATTTATTGTTTGCTCAGAAAAAAAGGCAACGTGCGCCCATAAAAATTATTTTTATCACACTTATGTTGCAAAGGACTATGGGGTATTGCCCTCGTGAGAAACTTCACCACGTGGTTCATTACATTAAGACTATCTTAGTGGAATTTGGAATGGATTTAAAGACCAAAAGTGCAATCAAAGCATACTTTCGCGCCAAAGACCAAAGCGCACTTCAAAGATTCATGGCCTCTAAGATCCGTTGAGATGATAGAAAATAACTCGGAAACAAATTTCCACCTTTGATAGAAAAAACTTTTTAAAATATTTAGAAATATTTTGTATGGTATCAAATATCAAAATTCCATGGATTTTAGAGAATATTACAAGAAGCACTGAAGGAAATAATTTACTCTAAATATTAATTAACGCCAATCACAATATTTCTTTATTCGTCAAACTAATTTTCAATTCATTTTCATTACACAGCGTAGGGCAGAACTGTGAAATTTTTTTTCTAATAAGCGGAGTGAAGTTATGCATTGGCATATATTCATATAAAACTTTTAGCCCATACTGTAAATTAACCCTTAACTTACATTATGCAGACTTTCCTTCCACTATGTATAATTATAATCAGAGAGGAACCTGGCGAGAGGCCAGAAGTGTAGGAATATTTTTCGAGACGGGAATTAAAGGGTCAAAACGGCGGCCCAACTGGACTCGGATTGCATGAACCTCATATGCCGTTTATAGTATTAGAACATTCAAGTAGTTAGGAACAAGCAGAGGTGTATTATTAATTCAATCATTGATTTTCTTGACAACATTTTAAGAAAATATCATGAGTTCTTCTTTATATAATATGAAAGAGTGATACTATTCCACTGGGCACACAATGTTGAGTATCGCATACTTTAAGAAAATATATGATATCCATTCTAACTCACATTGAAAACCTAGATTTCTTTCGATTCGTCAGTTTATTGATGGTGGTATTAATTCTAAATATATCAATGGTCCAAAGGCCCTATGACATGTGAGGTACTTTGGTAAATTCCAATTTTGACAATGATATATCCTGATAACTATTTGAGACACTGGTAATGAAAAGGATGAAATCAACAGTAGCGGTACCAATTAAAACACTTTTTTTCCTGTAGATTGCAACGCTCAGTTCTCAGTACGAGTGAGATAAAGTTGGTAATGTAGTCCCAGGTCGGCGACCAGATCCAAAGTATCGAATCGAAAGCACACAGTGTTATATCATCACTGATATCTTAGAATTCCTCGAGGATCGTTTGAAGATATCGTGATTCGACTCGATTTAATTTTGCGTCATTTGGACATCGCGTGATAGAAAGACATTGAATGTGAATCGAGAGGATATCCAAAGCAATTTCACCAGCGATGTAATCGTACGAAATCGCAATTCAAGAATAATCTTTGATAGCAGTTCCGTGAAAAATACACGCAGGGGAATCACCTCCACAGTAATCAACACGAAAGGTCGGTGTTTGATAGGCGAGGGCAGCGCTCAACTCCGTACTATTCCGCGTGCCATGCGAAATTCAACACATTCAGAGTCTATGGGGAGGTAGTAATTGTCCTCGAGTCACCTGCGGTTTCCCACTGAGTCATTGTAACCAGAAAATAACACGCCTAGGGTTATCGAGTGTGGGGAAAAGGTGGACAAGGAGATCACCTGGATATTGCCCTGGATATACAGTTGCTGCTCTCTTGCCTTTTCACATGAAACGTGCACACGATATTCGTTGCAACAAACAAATGCATTAATGTCACAATGCATTACAAGTATATCAATAAATTAACAGATAATTGCTTTAAATTATTAATATATGCGAGGGCAATTCGAAAATTAAGGTCCCCTATTTTTTTCGTGAAAAATCAAATTTATTCTCAACTTTGCGTACATCGTAGGAAAGGTTGAGCATTTAGCTATTTTTCTACCTAGTTGCCTTGACGATAGATCACTTTTTGCATCCTTGTAAGCAGCTTTTTAATACCGGCGTCGTACCTTTCTCCCACCGCGTCGCGAAGCCAACTGACGACTACTTCTCCGATATAAATTCATCTCCATTTAGTGGAAGTGTACGGTGAGAAGTGTATGGACTTCAAAAACGTGCGAAAGTGGTGCGGGTAGTTTTTTGATGGCCGGAAAAACGTCTACGATGAGCAGCGTTTGGGGCGGCCGAGTTTGGCGGAATCAACGGTGGCTCCAATTGACGAAATGGTGCGCAATAACCGGATAATTACCCTTCATGAGATAAAGGAAGGCCTTAATGAAGAGAGTGGCTACTTCTCCGTGCAGAATATTGTGTCGGAGGTCCTCAAGGTGTGACAACAAGATGTCTCACCAAAGGAGTGTATTTGCATCATGACAATGTACATCCACATGTGTCACATCAAACGATCACCCTACTCAATGAATTCGGCTGGGATATCATCGACCACCCTACTTACAGCCCGGACGTCGCCCCCAGTGACTACTACTTGTTTCCCGCTCTGAAAAAACCCCTTGGATGACAGAAATTCAAGTCAGACGAGGAAGTGCAAGAAGCAGTCGTCAGTTGGCTTCGTTACGCGGCGGGAGACGCTGGTATTAAAAAGCTGGTTACAAGTATGCGAAAAGTAATTGACCGTCAAGGCAACTATGTAGAAAAATAGCTTAATGCTCAGCCTTTCCTACGATGCCCACAAAGTTGAGAATAAATTTGATTTTTCATGAAAAAATAGGAGACCTTACTTTTCGAATCACCCTCGTATGTTCTATCAATATCTAACTTCTCATAATACTTTTGATCGTTGATTACAGTTAATTTTCGTTGCCCTGATGTGATTTCCTTCATCCTAAGCGTAGGAGAACAATAGTTTTGGACGGTCAAAATACTACGAAACAGTTTCCAAGTGTAAAAATCATTTACTGGGATTTGAACTCAGATACCTCAATTCCGGGTGAAATGCTTTAGTTAGTTCAGCTATCGAGGCCTCCCATTACACTCTTGTTCACTTCAATTCCTGTGACAATTTATGTATGGTACTTCTTAATAACATCTTGTTCCTATAAATCCTTCAATATTTCTAAGTGTGAAGAGGAGGCCTCGGATGGTTAACTGGCTTAAGCACGCGGCCGGATATCAGAGGGGTTCGGGCTCAAACCCCAGTGAAGGCGAATTAATTTGACCATTTAAATGTGTTGCATTGCAATGGACATTAGTGGATGACTCCGTTAAAAGTTACTGTCGTGACATCTCTTGCAGTTTCTTTGAATGTGTCAGTCAAAATACTATTCTGGGGTCGTCGGCTCTTTCAAGGGTGCAATATCTGTTTATCTTTTGGGAATAAAAAACTCTTACCTACCGAGGTTGTGCTCTCAGTATTATTCAGAATATCTTCTCTGATAGTTTTAAAGGCTTAAACATCTTAAGGCAAAGCGTATTTCCGAATCACCTCAGAGCCAACCACTGCTTTCAGACTTAAGGGTTGGACGAACTTCATCCAATTTATAATTCGGTACCTCCCTAAAAACTGTTTACCCACGCGAGTAGGTGGGAGAAAAGGGTAAGTTTCGACGCTGTACGGTTGAATTTATCTCGGAGAAGAGAGATAGGGTTTTGTTTAATCAAGTTAAAACTCTCTTAAGCAGTAAGAGGTGATGTACGCGAACATAAAAAGTACATTTGGCTACCCTATGTTAGCGTACCAAGACAATTACTAGGTATCAGTGCTAATAGATGAATGCAAGTCATGAGGGCGGTGATATGGTATTTTGAAAGCAATCTATGCATGCGTCAGGGAGACATATGGAATAGCTGATTACATAAAACTTGATTAAACCCATCTTAATCGGCTACCCTCTATATTCTTGTTCATCAAATTACCAGTGGAACGTTCGTGAACTGTAAAATTATAACTTACAATTTTTGGAAAACTAATGAAAAGTTTTTCAAGGGTCTCTAACTTTAATCAGAGTATTCCTAAATATTTCTAATGAATGTTCCACTAATATATCTCTAAATAACATTAAAAGGTCTCGTAACTACGCATTCCACACTGAAGATCCCGCATTTTTCCAGGAAAATAGTATCTTTAACATGGTTTAATATAGAGAATCTTTAGTAAAAATATTTCTAATATGAGGGGATACTCAAATTATTAACAAAAATACTCTATTTTAAGGCTATTGCAGATTCGTATTTTTTAATTTGCAAAAAAATCCCGGGAATTAAAATTTACTTAAATTTATATCATCGTGGATTTATTATCGTTAAGAGGATGATACCAGTAATGGGTTTTTAGATGGATTTTTACACTCGTTAAAACAATTTATCCACCGTTAACTACAAAAGACCCATTTTATTTATTTTGAAACAAATAAATCAAATTCTTAGTAAAAGTATTTTATCACTATTGTTAAAAACTGACAGTTATTCAAATAAAACAGTTCCAGGCGTAACATGGTGGAAATCCTTTATGATGAAAAAAGACATTTTGCTTTTTCACATAGAATATTTTTATTACAATAGCGTAACAGCTTCGGGCCATGTGATTGCTTTCTCTCTTGCAGGTGACTGTGACTTGCTATCTTCAATTTACACAGGTGAGAATGTCATGTCGCCTAAAGGGAGTTAAGTGAAACCCTTTCTTCTTTCAAAGAATACTGTTTCTTTTGCCCCTGGAATGTAGTGGGGTGACCCAAATATTTCAATTAGACACCAATCTTTGATTAATGTTAGTTAACTTTGTTCAATGACTCTGCAAAAGAGCTTGAAGTAACAGGACAAATAATGGACGGTTAATCTGTCTGACACCTACCTTCACGCATGACTGGTTCTTCAGTATGATGCTTGTTATCACACAGATACACTCGTAAGCTGCCATGTTACCAGAAAATAGTGCCCGTAACTAATGTTGGTTTCGGTGCGAAGCGAACCAAATACTTCATAGCACAGATACCATGTACCCAAGTATAGATTTACGTTGTATCTAAGAACATCTAAGGGTGTACATTGGATTTCAATTTAACCACAAAAAAAGAAGATCAAATACTTTTTTTTGTTTCATTGGCTTTCTGAATTTTTGTTAACATGGGTGATAATTTAAATAGAGTTAAATATAAAGCAGCATTTGTCCAGGTGTTAATTTTCCCTATAGGGCAAGGCAATCAAGCAGTTGACAGCGATTCCTTTATATTGGAAGATTATTGGGGATATATGACGAAAAAGCCATGTTATCTTTCGCAGATTGGGCGTAATATGGAATATGCTGCTAGTAAGTTGAATCGATTGCCAAATTGGATCGCGTGCAACGTAGAGGAGCTAGATTGGTAAAAAGTTGTTATGATAAACTGAGTGTCTCATGAAAATGTTAGATGAACTAGGTTGGTATCACTCATTGAGTGAAGGTTAAGTTAGAGATTTAATTTCTTGAATACATTGAAAGTGCAAAGTCTCTTAAGCAATGACTCTGAAAATGTATTTTTAGTCCCATCATTACTCGGTAGAAGAGATCATGTCAATATATTTATAGAGATTGAGTGTAGGACAGATAGATTTTAAATGTTATTTTTCTCACGAGCGAAAATGGATCAGAACAAAGTTTTCCGACCGCTCTATGTGGGGAGAGTACATATTTTGGGTAAATAGTAGTCTGTTTATGATCAACCCCTGCCATAGACCCTGGCGGTGGATCGAAGGTACCATGTATGTATGTATATTCCTATAGCTCCATTATTGGTTCTCCTGCGACCTTGAAAACAATCCCGGAAATATTACGCGATGAAGAACTCCCTCCCTCTCTCGCCTCGAGTAATTTGTTCGTCTGATTGAGCCATCTGTTCTACGGAGAAATGGAGCGTTTGGTGCCGGCCAATTTGAGGAAACCTATCGCACTGCGCGCTCGAATGAACAGGGCACAGAGTCGGCTATGGGAGAGAGACAGGTACCGAACGGAATGGTGGAACGATCCGTTTGGCTGGAGCAAATTAAATGTGACAGAAGGGCATATGTAACAAGAGAGTGATATAAAGTACGAAGTAATAAATCACAAACATACATGTGTTACGACAAAGTCAATAATCTCGAGAGAAAGTGAATAACAATTCTAGACTATCAGAGTTTCCTTCGAGTTATTGAGCTTAGCGATAAAAGTTAAAGGAAGTAGTTCTCTCAGTTAGTGAATATTGCCGAAAGTAGCTGAATACTCAAACTTCTTAATGATAATTTTTTTATATTTTAAATGGAGTCGTCTTTTTGCTAGATTATTAAAGTAGGTATTTATTATTTCATATATATTTATTTATATATATATGTGTATATTTGTATATTTAATGACATCCCCCCTGAAAACCACTGCTAGGGTATGTGGCATAGGGTGATTACACACCAGACTAATTTTGTCCTGAAATACTAGCAAGGTCGAACAACGTAATTCTCCTCATCCCTTATCGTTCGCGGGAAAAACGACATCTTAAATTTTTCTGTTCTACACATTATTTTTCTATTTTTTTTCACCAACGGTAGTGCAATAGACATTAATAACATTTTCAACATAATTGCTTAAGATTCATCCTTTCGATATACATGTATGCAAGAGAATTAATCTGTCATTTAATCATAAAGACGTAATTATATTTAAATATAAAAAGGTAGTTATGGAATTTGTTGTTATGTATCCACGATAGGGAAACGTGGAAAATATGGGCAGCAGAGAACAAAAGTTAAGAAGTAATGGGAATGTCACGATATTGAAGATTGTTGAAATGACAATAGGTCACAGAATAACAAATAAAGTAATTCAATGATGTGGGTCTAAATGACGTCTTTGGAGGACATTTGAAAGGAGAAAATAAGGAATATTAAACTTTATAGAATGTATAAATGTATAAAAGACGTAAACCGGAAGCATATAATTTAGGGAAAGAATTACAGAGTAAGTTAAAGGATGAATAACGATAAGCAGACATTGGTAGACCTCAGGAACTACGGAGAAATCAAGAGATGAGCGGGTAACAAGATATACTTCTGCCCGGAATGTTACCAGCCATGCACAATTTTGAGGAAAAATAGCATATCTAGAACAATGAAGTAATAGTCCCCGTGTAAGTACTTCCCTTAAGAACTCACTCACTTAGCGTCTCTTCCACTTTTGAAAACAATTGGCAAAGTCCTCTTCCAGAATGGTCATCGTCTGTCTTGTCATGTAGTTCTTAATCCCTTCAACCGATCGTTAGGGAGACTGGACTTTTGTTTCATAGATTGCCGTAGACTCATGACTTATCTCCAGTTGTGATCATTTTAAGAGAACCTGGATCACCGTTTGCGGTTTGGAGCAAGTCCCCTACAACCGCAGCATGAGATTCTTGACGTTTACATGGCTGCATGCTTTCCGGATAGGACTTACAAATACGGATACGATAGGTTGCTATTTATATTTTCATCCTAACAATGAAAATACAGTAATTTATTGTTGAAAATGGCTTCATTGTTTTTCGAAGTATCCTCCATGATAATCAATGTCAATCAATGATAATCAGTGCATGATGCAGATAGTGGAGGTATTTATTGAGGGTGGCTGGGGTGTTGCAAATCCAGTGTTTGCATATAAGGAGAGAGTGGGTGGAAGGGGAAGGTGGGGAATTGTTTGCGAGGGAAAGAATTTAAAGGGGTATTTTTTATAAGTGTGGGAATAATATGGAAGGTGTTGGGAGCGGAGGGGGATGAAGATATGTGAATATCGGGGTAATTAATGTCTAATATAAATACCTGGGTAATTCCAGGAATTCCAGATAAACGTTGACTATTGAGTTGAGTTTGAGTCGAGGGTCAGAGTGGGGAAGGGATGCTAAAATGGATACACAATAGCATTTATCAAAGAGAGTGTTGTGTTTGGAGGTGTGTTTGGAGATTGGGACCATCCCAATCAGGGAAGAATTCTTGCATGAGGCCCGGTAGTTATTGATCCTAATATTGAAGGGTGTGGTACCCTGTGTACTATAAAACATAGGGCATAGATGACATTTTGGAAGGTAAACTACAATGCTGGAAATACCCTCTGATCATAAACTCAAAACAATATAGAAGGCGTTTACCTGGCCCCTGGATTACTGGAATTACCCAGGCATTAATATTTGACTAAAATTACCCCGATCTTCTTATATCTCCGTCCTCCCTCCGCTCCCAACACCTTCAATATTGTTCCCTTACTTCTAAAAATTCCTCTCCCAACTCCCCTCCGTCGCAAGCCTCTCCCCTTCTTCCCCTTCCAGCCAGCGTTTCCAGCGTCTTCTGTTATAACCTTTCCTCCAGTTCCTTCCTTCTCTTCCTTGCGAAAGATGGCTTTGGCCACCGAAAATTCGAAAACTGGTGAGTTTCTTTTCATTTTAGTGTTTGTCTGTGTTCACTAGTGCTGACTTCATATATATTATAATTCGCATCCGTGAGACTGTCACATAAGTTTTATGCATATATATATATATATATATATATATATATATATATATATATATATATATATATATATATATATATATATATACTAACACATATTTATGCATATATATATACACATATTTATACATATATATATATACACACACACGAGTATATACATATTTGGCCGAGTGTGCCTAATATTTTCGCTCGAGGGATATTTACAAATGATTTTACCTGATGTAATACATTTGGGATGAACATTTATTTTAAAAAAACAATATTCTTGAAATTGACTTATTCTGTGTTATGTATTTATTAATGTATGTTAAAATCAGTATTGTTGGGCTCTATCAAGCTAAAATAAAAAAAAATACTTGGGATGGAATGAATTCATACAATTCAAAAGGATTGCTGCTGATTAAGTGTTGTTCATTTTCCATGCAAAGCAAAAAAAGCGGAGGTTAATACGACGGTGATAGATTTTGACGAAATTCTAAGGTTACTGCGTTGTTGAGATTGAGTCACTTAAAGAAATACAAGTTAACTTTTATATAATCAAGGACTTTTCTGGAAAACAAATTTTGGATATAGCATTGGCGAAATGTTTACTTGAACTAAATAGACCGACAGTAGCAAATCAATATTCATGCTATTCAGACAGTTACGACTCTGAGTGCAAATGTTAAAGTAGTTAGTTTTATTTGTTTTTATAAGAAACGACGACGATCGGATGGAGAAAAATAATTCTTTTATATCAAAATGTTTTGATAGCCCAGTCTCAAGTTGATTCTTTTGTCCCAGAAGAGACAGGCATCGGACAGTACGGAGAGCGCCGGAGCTCTCCTCGGTTCTCATAGTATGATTACCATCTGCTTTCTTCCCACCGTTACATAAATAGAGACGGCGGCCAGCATCTATGCACACTTCGGTACCCGTTCCACCATTTCCCTTTTCTATAAAATAACGTAACGCACCAATGCATGAGGCGTCTTGTTTGTATTACGTGGTTCGATGTAATTTAGTAGTCGACCTGCACTGTTGATATTATACTTAAAGGTTCGGATTTGCGTCTTACAAAAGCTTTACTGGTTAATAAAATTAAGCGGACAAATTAGTTCAAATGGAATGAAAATTCAACACAAGAAATTAACCAGACAAAATTTCGATTTCTAAATTCCATTACGATTGCACAACTTCAATATTCAGCCAATTTGACATTATACAAGAAAATTGTATGTTTCTTCACACCAAACAATAAGAACCGTTCGCAATTTCTTAAAAATTGGTCTTAGCCTCCCGCAGGAATTTTAAGTGTTGTTACTAATCATTCGGAATGGATGCGATGATTTATTGACTGCTTTTCTCGTTTATTCTTGGTTCTCACAAACTGCTCGCATTGTTCGGTTAGGGTCTCACACTATGAAGAACTAAAGAATCTGTTCTTATCTTTGATTGGGCGAATTAATGCTTTGAGTTAAAATAAATACGTGGGTCACCCTTGGAGTTACGATAAATTCTTTTGATAAGATGTGAAACTAACTATTCCCACTCGTGCACACAAAGGCACTGCACTGTGTGTGTTGCACTAGTCCAGCCTCTATGGGCACCCTCAGCTCCAGCTATGCTATGTGTTGTCTCGGGTATCAAACCTTCCTGGGAAACCATACACGGCACAGGGAAAAAACTGGCCCCTCTACTTGATGTGTGCAGTTCTCACGCCGTCGGGCTCAGTACTTGGTGAACGCTATCATCACCTATTAGACCCACCTCCGGGTTGATTTCTATATATTGTACACAAAACATGTTATATACCATATAAACATAATAATATAAAACAATGGTATAGATTTTTAAAGCCTAGTAACACAAATAAATGGCACTCACATATGTAGTTTTGACGTTTCAATGACACGAGTAAAAGTTACATATATGAGTGTCCTTTCTTGTGTTTGTATGTTTTAAAAATCTACATGTATCTTTTTTAAAAATATTTTAGCGTCGCTCAAGAGCGTTCTATTTCGAAGAAATATAACCTTCGAAATAGAATGCTCTTGAGTGACGACGCAAATATATAAAAACTATAACCAAACATTTATACTCAGAAATAAAGAGACTGGACGCATAAATCTAGTTGACGTTTCGATCGTCATCCGCTGATGCATGATGATATGTGAGTGTCCTTTCCCTGAGTTTCTGTGTATAAATGATTTAATGAAAGTTTATATACATATATATATACATATATAAATATATAATTATATATATAACCCTGTATATATATATATATACATATATAAATATATATATATAACCCTGTATATATATATATATATATATATATATATATATATATATATATATATATATGGGGTTCGTCCGAAAAATAAGTGTACTTAGCTAAGGAAAAAAAATTTATCACACTTTTACATATCTTAAACTAATATTCCTCAAAATAGGACCCTTGTGAGTCGATACACTTGTTCCAGCGGCGTTCCCATTCCTGGAACGCTCTTGCGAAGGCATCATCGGGAACCTCTCGAAGACACGTCGTCACGGCCTCTTTGACGGCGTCCAAAGTCCCGTATCGCGTTCCTTTCAAACTCCTCTTTATCTTCGGGAACAGAAAGAAGTCCGGTGGTGCCAAGTCCGGGCTGTAGGGCGGGTGCGGCAGCGTTGCCACGCCGTGCTTGGCCAAGAAGTCCGACACGACAAGCGCGGTGTGAGACGGCGCATTGTCGTGATGCAGCCGCCAGATGTTTTTGATCGCTGGCCGGACGCGGGCGACTCGTTTTCGAAGCCTGTCGAGCACTTGGACGTAAAATGCAGCATTTACAGTTTGTCGTTCAGGTGCAAATTCGTAGTGGACGACTCCCCTTTTGTCAAAAAAGACAATGAGCATCGCCTTGATCCGAGATTTGCTCATGCGAGCTTTCTTTTGACGGGGTGATGATGGGGTGTGCCACTCCGCACTTTGTCTCTTCGACTCCGGGTCGTACTCAAAGATCCACGTCTCGTCACCCGAAACAACGTTCTCTAAAAAATGTGGATCATTTTTGCAGTGATCCGCAAGTTGTGTCGCGATTTCCAAACGATTGAGTCTTTGATCATCACTGAGCACTTTCGGCACCAACTTTGCACAAATTTTTCGCATCTGTAATTGGTGCCTGATAATCTCGTGCACTATTGTTTTTGGCACATTACACTGCTCTGCTATCATCCGAACACTAAGACGACGATCAGAGTTCAGTACATCGCGAACTTTTCGCACATTTTCGTCGGTGAGTGTCGTTGATGGGCGTCCAGGCCGTGGTTCGTCGTCGACCTCTTCTCTGCCCTCCACGAACATCTTGTACCACCGAAAGATCATGTTTCTGGACATGGCTGACTCCCCGTAAGCCTGGTTAATCATACCGACAGTTTCGGTAGACGATTTCCCAAGCTTTACCGCAAATTTGATGGAATAACGCTGCTCCAAAAACTTCGGCATCGCGTTCCGTGACGTGGGTCGAGCGTGGAGGTTCGCGTTAACAGAGCTCCTCACTACACCACAGCTCAGAGCCGACTGCCTTTTTCAGCGTCGCTTGCCAACATACCCCCCTCCAATCGCAGCCCGTCAGAGCGGTGCTGGGCGCGCCTGGAGCGGCGGGAAAAAATCAGTACACTTATTTTCCGGACGAACCCTGTATTTATATTTATTTATTTCTGCGTATGTATAGTGTTTAAGCATGCATACAATACACACACATATATACATACAATTATATATATATATATATATATATATATATATATATATATATATATATATATATATACATATATTTCATTGGAGAAGGAAGTTGACAGCGATAGAAGATCGTGTTGCATAGACCCGTGTTGTTAGATAGAGCGGGCCCCTCCCTTGGTTTTAACAAAATAAAACACAGAAGCTATTCAGGACAGTCTGTTTTTTCTGGGCATAGAGGCTCTACCAGAGGGATGCTGTATTTGTTTACTGTCGGAGTTTGGGAGGCGTACGCTGAAATCCGAAATTGGGAGTGCGAAGGATTTGACCCGTGGAACATAAATTTTGGGACGTGTTGGAGGCGCAGCGTGAGAGGGAGATCGAGGAATCAAGGGTGGGGATGAGACGGAAGACATGACTGCCCATAGAAAAACACTTCTGGCTTTCATAATATTCGATAAAGATATTACTTATGCCGTTATCAAGGCTAATCAGTCCGAGGATTGGTCATCAGCAACCGGCAGCATTATTCTGTTCCCTGTAATCTTTTCATTTCCTCACGCATCCTTCCATCAACAATCTCCGTTGTCTCCTTTTTTTAGTTTCTCTGCAGTTCTGATGTAATTTTCCTCCTTCACATTTCAATAATTATGATGGTCAGTAATATAATGTGATTCAAAAAGTGCCCAGTATATTTCTTTCTCCTTCTGTATGTGTTCTCGATAAACTTCTCTCTTCAACCACTTATCAACGTGTTTCTTTAATAGTTACCCTGTCGATTCATTTTAGTGTCATTATTTGGAAGCAGCACATTTACATCACCTCTTCTTCATTCTTTTTCCTTTATCTTATTTCCTCTGCTGCTAATGTCTTCCACATCTTACATTTACTGAACAATGTACTGCAAATGGTTGCAAAAATTGTTAATTGAATTTGATGTTTGGTGCAATAGATATAGGTTGAGAATAAATGCAAACACGCGGTTATTTTGGAAAAAGAAAGGCTAAGTTAAACGTTAAAAAAGGAGGGTAAAAGCTTGAGTAGATGAAACAGTTCAAGTATCTTGGAAATGTTTTGGGCAAAAACGGCAAAAGTATTAGTAAAATAAGGAGAATAATTGCGTTAGGTAAAGATGGAATCATAAGGAGCAGGAAATGGATGATAGGAACGTTAAGTAAGGATGTTAAGGAAAGCCTCGTTAAAACTTTGTTATGTAGCGTAGTTATGTACGGCGCAGAAGCATGATCATTGAAGCAGAATGGTAGACGTAGATTGGAGGTTTTTGAAATGTGGGTGTGGAGAAGGATGGAGAAGTTTAAGTGAACAGAAAGGAAAACAAGCGAGGAAATAGTGCTGGGCACGGTGAAAATTGACCGGAAAATCATATGATGACAAAAAAAAGGATGAAAAGCATATTCATTAGCAATAGGATTTTGAAGAATGTGATAGAGGGGAACATTTAGGCGAACGGGAAAGGGCGGAAATAGGACAAAAACTTTGGATAGAATGGAGGGAGGAAGTACAAGGTCTGTCCCGAAAAACAATAGAATAAATTCGGAGAAAAAATGTACTAAAGATAAAAATTGCAAATTGCTACAATTCTTCATAAGAGTACCCTTATGAATCGACGCACCAATGCCAGCGCCTCCGTCAGTTGTTATATGCTTCCTGTGCCTCGTCGAAGGCGCCTCGTCATGGCCTCTTTGGCATAATCCAGTGGTCCACAATGATACTCGAAAGGGGTTATATTTAGGTTGAACTTAAATACCTACAGAGTCGTACCCAAAAGTAGTAGGGCTGATTTTCTCTGGCGCGAACGGAGCGATGGAGGGGGGTCTGCCTGGCAGGGTAAGGTGGAGGGGGCTCTTAGCAACAGACCTCAGTCACCTGCGGGCTGTCGTTGAGTGAGGACACCGTTTTTAGTGAAGCAAGTTTTTTGTCCGCGTCGAAAAACAAAATGAATCTGAATTTAGAGCAACGTTATTCCGTGAAGTTTTGTGCAAAACTCGGGAAGACGGCAACTGAGACCCTCGATATGATTTGGCCGTCGACGGCAAGAACCGACACGAATGTGGACAGAGTGAGGACACTGCTGAACACAGACCGACGCTTAACCAGTGAAGAAATTGCAGACCAATTGGGTCTGTCTGCATCCAACGTCCAACGCATTATTTCACAGGATTTGGCCATGCGCAAGGTGTGCGCCAAGATGGTGCCGAAAATTCGCTTGTCGTCAGACAGCTCCTAGCCAAATACGGCGTTGCCACGTTGCCGCACCCTCCCTATTCTCCCGACCTGGCACCACCGGACTTCTTCTTCTTCCCCCTGATGAAAAGACAGCTCAAGGGACGACGTTTTGACTCGATAAAGGCCGTTCAAAAGGCTTCGACGAGGGTCATCAACGGCATCCCCAAAGAAAATTTCCAGCGGGCTAACGGGGAATGGGAGCAACGTTATACTAAGTGTGTAGCAGCTCAAGGAGCATACTTTGAAGATTATTAAGTCGATTTAAATATATCGTCCATAAAATTCTTGTAAAAAAAATCAGTCCTACCACTTTTGGGTGCGACCCTGTATGTCTCATCACTAATAACCACATATTTTAAAAAATTCGGTTCATTTTCAGCGTGGTCTAAGAGATCCAAAGCAAAATTGTCACACAAGCAGTCTTCTGATAGCACCTTGAGGACTATCTTGGCACGCCTTACACATGGATAAATTTTCTCTAAAAATGCAATGCACTGTGGTTTCCAGATTATTGCACTCTTCTTCTAATATTCTGACACTTGGGAGTCAATCAGAAATCAGCATTTGTCTCACTTTTTGCTCATTTTTATCACACTTTGTTGTTGATGGATGTCTTGGGTATTCCTCATCGTCTACCCAGTATACAGAGATGAAGAGGGGCTTGTTAGAGTAGGATATTGCACTGTGTTTTGTTGGCAGAGACAGGCGAATTGTTTGGTAGAATGCGTTCATCTACTTTAAACGGTAAATTACTTATAATAATAAATAATACTCCAAATACGATTAAATGAATCGATAGACTCTAAGCCCGAATGCTAATTTGGCAAACCTAATGACGCACGATTTTAAAATCAATTGTACGTTGCGTATCTTTATCTTATCTTATCTCTAAATTAGTACAATTATTTCCTGGCAAAATTCAAGCAGAATATTAATCAGCTAGTCTACCAAGTCTTTGGATATTAGTGGAATAATACATTTCTCAGAATGATTCATCTCCCACATTGGAAAGAACGGATACAAGCTACGGTAAAAAATGATAGAATTCAAAGAAAAAATAATCTTTACTTGATATAAACGTGGAAAAAACGCCCAATGTATTGAAATTCGAACATTTTGTAACTTAATTTAAAGGAAAAACGGTTCAAATAAATATTTTTATTCGTTTTTCAAAATGATCATGCCTTTAGAGGTTTTCTAAATCCGGGCCTAAATAGGGGAAGGCAGGGGAGATCGGAAACATTGAGATGGGGGGCGAAGGACAAAGGAGGAGAAGGAGGGGGTAGTGATGCATTAAAGGCGGCCGATGTGTGGGAGAAGGGGGCGCAATGAAGACCCACCAATCGATATCTCAAGGTCTTCTTCGCTCCAAACGCTGCATTCGCTATTAACTTCTTCTCCGGCTTTATATTTTTTCGATGCACCTCCTTCCCCACGACCGACTACGCTACGTCGCCTCGCTCCATATGCAGACAGCTCATGACCGACTTTCGACGTAATCGAAACATCAATTTCGACATATCTCGACCGAACGTACTCTCGGGAAATCGACTCTTCGGAAAGTAGATGAAATATTCCGCAAATGTGCTTCTAAACGCACGGTCTGGGTGTGGTAATACGTTAATTTTTTCCAACTTAATTCACAAACTAAATCCTGCCATGGAGTTTTTCTTTACAAGAGAATTATCTGACTAAATTTTTTAAACTTTTGTACAAATATATATATATATATATATATATATATATATATATATATATATACTACCTTGATCAAAAATTTCCCGGAATTTATTCAGAAAATTAAAAATACAAGTTTATTCATCTAAATCTATATTGTCCCCTTCAAAGTAATCCCCATCGACTGCAACACACTTATGCTAGCGCTTGATCCAACCCTCGAAACATTTTTTATATTCGGTTTTCGGTATGTCCATCAGTGCTTCCTGCGATTTTTCCATTACTTCCTCTCGGCTGCTAAAACGCGTTCCCCGTAATGGTTTTTTAACTCGATTGAACAGAAAGAAGTCACAGGGAGCCAAATCAGGTGAATTCGGTGGCTGTTGGATGGTATTTGTTGCATTTTTCGTCAAAAAATTACGAATAATGATAGCACTGTGCGACGGTGCGTTATCATGGTGCAAAATCCACGAGTTTTCTGCCCACATTTCTGGTCTCTTTCGGCGAATTGCTTCACGCAAACGTCTCATAACGCCCAAATAATACTCTTTGTTTACTGTCTGGCCTTCTGGCAAAAATTCATGATGCACTACACCGTTGTAATCCATGAAAACCGTCAGCATTGCCTTCTTTTTTGACTGAAAACGACGTGGTTTTTTTGGTCTCGGCTCATTTGGTGAACGCCATTCACTTGCCTGATGTCTGGATTGCGTGTCGTACTCATAAACCCACGTCTCGTCTCCAGTAATGATCCTTTTGATGAATGTGGGATCGGATTCAGCCTCGCAAATCATGTCTTTTGCGACGTCAACACAGTCTCTTTTTTGCATGAAATTGAGGTCTTTTGGCACCAACTTTGCTGCTACACGACGGAAACCCAAATCATTACCCACAATGTCTTGGGCGGATCCATAGGCAATGTTCAAGTCCTCCGCTATTTCTCTGATGGTTAATTTGCGGTTATTGACCAACATTTCTTTTACTTTATCAATTTTTTCACCGACTTTCGATGTCGATGGTCTGCCACTGCGTTCATCATCTTCGATTGACTCACGACCACTTCTGAACCGCTCGTGCCACTGGTAAACGACCGTTTTTTTAGAGAATCGTTGCCGAAACACTTTTCCAACATTTCCAACGTCCGTGCGCCACTAAATCCGTTTTTTACGCAAAATTTAATACAAGTTCGTTGTTGCAAATTTAAATCCATTTCTGCAATTGTAAAAAATCGCCAACACACACAGAGATAGATGTACTCTTGGCTACGTAACTTTTGCAAATGTCAAGTTATGACACTAAGATTTAAAGGGAATATCAACAACAGATGTACCAATTTAACAAAAAAAACAGAACTCAAATCGGAACGATGGGAGCGCCACACGGTGGTTATTCCGGGAACTTTTTGATCAAGGTAGTATATATATATATATATATATATATATATATATATATATATATATATATATATCACCAAAAATTAAACAATTTAACAGTCAAATTATACTTATTAAATTAAGAGAGTGTATAGTATATTAATGCGACAAAATTATTTAAAAAATTATATAAAATCACTCAGTTTAATTTCTCAATTCTCATTACATTATTAAATACTTATAAGTCTAAAATAACTCCGTTGTATCAACTGACACACTTTATTGCTATAAAAGCAACGGTCTGGCCAAGCCGTTATAACAGTTTGATGTTTGTTTTCGTCTCAATACCTATTGCGGCGGCTATTGCCCCAGATTCAGTTCAATTTCTGATAAATAAATGGACAGAAATGAACATAGACGTTATTTCGGTGAACATTACGTAAATATTGGTGGTGAAATAAACAATAACGATCGGGTTTACACCAATCTAGGCGGAGGTGGACGTGTTAGAATGACGACTGTGGACTTCCGAAAATAAAATGACTGCTCTATTAATTCCCCAGAATATGAAATGCGAGCTGCGGCTGTATATTTGGGGGTAAACGGACGGGAGAGGTACTCCAGCACTGCTCTTCCAGCAGAGATCACCGACTACGACGGGCTAATTGAAAATATTGACATGGAGTTGAGCCAGGACGGGCTCGTGGTAGTTTAAAGGCCATTAAGGGAAACCCTTCTTGCACCGCCGTCCAAGGTTTTGAAAAACATTGACTTTTTAACTGTTTCCTTTTTTAGCCGAAAGATGAACTGAGTAAAAATATTGTAAGAGAACAAAATACGTATTAAATACTAAATAAATATATATTGAATTCACATGAGTTTACAATAGTAATTCCATCATTAAATAACTTCTCATGTGTTGTAAAAAAATAATTTTATAAGTAACATCAATATTTTAATATCCTTTAAAAAATGAGCAACGATTGTATTCATTGGACTCAATAGAATTAATATTAAATTTGAAGATACCAATAAAAATATGATTTCATTGTCACGATCATCATATTAGATTGTTTTAATATTTTTTGTTTTAAATTTTAATTATCAACTGTTAATAATTTTAAAATATCCGATGAAGCCTATTTTAGCATTTTTTTGACCATCTGTGATGTTTTGGTTCAAGGTATGATTAGTTATTCTTGTTTTGACGGGATATGACTGGCATCTTTTGATGAAACAAAGATGAAAAGATATGGCAAACTATTTCACAAAGTACACTGGATGCATAAACTATCGAAGAAAAAAGTGCCTGGCAATTTGTAAGACTAGAATATGCCAAGAGAAACATCAAAAGTGTTGAGAAGGAGCCTGAGATGCAATTCTGTTTCTGGCATTTTGATTTGATGTTGTACTGCAATATAGCGCTGAAAAATTTGTTTGAATGCTTGCCATATCAAAGAAATTGGCGTCTGTAGCTCTTTACAGCGTTGAACTTCTCTTCTTAGTCTCCATTTTAGTCGTAAATGTACCGTTTCAACTCTTCGAAAGAATATAAAAAAGTGGTATAAATTTATTGTGAACATTACGTAAAGATTTTGGGCTCATTACCTCCGTTCCCTCAACAAGCTTTACTTATACAATTCCTCCCAACCTATTTTCAGAATCGCCAAACCGCAGTAAAACAGTAAAGCCTTGCCTTTGCCAAGTTAGGTTTACAAGAGCTCTTATATCCCATTTAAATTTACATTACTTAAGAAGTTTTCTTGAAATCTGCGGCTCTGTTTACCAAGTAACGCTTGCTACTGATGCTTCTCATGAAAAATAGTCCAGCGATAAAAACAGTTGACGTGAATTCGAGAAAAAAGTTGGGGCCAAACCTGCAATTAAATATCCGAAAATAATTTTCTTAAAATACAGAATATATCCTGACCTTGTGAACAACAATGTTAAAGATGGATAAATAAATATACTATAGTTAAGTCAAAAGACTACAATGGGTTTAAGAAGGGGATTTGAAGGTAAAAGAAAAGAGACTTGGTTTCAAAATAGAGGAAAAAACGTTAACATGACTACAAAGAGGATACCATTACCTTGCGGCTAAAGTAAACTCCTGAGCATCGTACATGTGGCAATGGAAACCTTTTGCGTAAGTTTTAATTAAAATGCATTGAAGAATGGAGCAGTTTTTACAGCCTTTGTCGTGTTAACGAGAACTTTGTTGGTAATTGGAAGTGATAAGCAAGGTTGAAACTCGTCCCATTGTCTCTCTCCAAACTTCAAACTGGCTTATTCCTCGTTACGTGGACCAGTATCCGTGACCATGACTGCTGTAGCATCTGATCAGCGTGGGCGCCTTTAAACAGAGGCACCACGAAATGTGGACGACATCTTGACAGGTAATGTTGAGCTAAAATTAGGGTTGAAAGATATGACGCTAAATCTATGTATCGTAGATGCGACGATAGTACAATGTACTTGTGCCTTGATATTTATTAAACGAATTACGCAAATCATTTGGACACTCCTCAATGAATTGCATTAGAAAAATGCGATACAGTAACCTCCTAAGTGAAAATATCGAACATATATATGTTTTAGACGAGAATGAATTTTATTAATTATATGAGTGATTCTACTAAAAGGAAATTAAACTAAGGAATTAAATGTTTGTCGGTTGGGATGTGTGTTTTTAATTGATAAAAAGACTTAAAAAATTGAATCATAAACACGTATTCAATTGATAGATTACCCGAGGCATATTCAATAGAGTATTTTGTCACATGTAAAATTTCCTGACAAAATATGATAACACAAGTGTGGATGTAAGTAACCTATTCATTAAAACGTACATCCCGGGCGTAATTTACTATTTAAGTCCCAACTATGCTCTACCTTCTATATTGGACAGTGTTTCACACCCCTAAATGTAAAGAATAATAACCACCGTGCCTAGCGCAAGAATGTTTACTGGTTGGGATGCTCTAAATCCCAAAGCACGCCTCTCAACATCGCACACCCTTTTGATAAATGCTATAGTGTCTCCATTCTAGCATCCCTCTCATCTGCTGACCCTCCATTCAAACTCAAAACGGTGGAACAGGCATGCATCTGGCTCCTCAATTCCTGAAATAAGCCAGGGATCAATATCCGATATTAATTACCCCACCCTCCAGATATTTTCATTCCCTTTTCGCTCCCAAAAGCTTCCATATCAATCCTACACTTGTCACTTGGGTCCTGTACATAAAATTCGGGAAATACCTGTACGTGGACGTCAGAACTAGCAGACTCGAGGGCTTGCTGGGTAACGCCAGATTATTCCTGATATGTGTGTGTGTGTGTATATATATATAAATATATATACATATATGTGAGTGTGCACTGGATTAAATATTTTACTTTATGGTGAAACGTTTGGTAGTTTTCAGGGGAATACGTTTGTAGTAGCGTTAAGCTATGCGCCTATCCAAAACGTACCTTAATCAATAAAAAACCATTAGGTTCCAATACCTAAAATACAGATAAAATAATGTGAATAAATAAATATATATAAAATAAATAAATATGCTTAATATATAAGTATAATATTAATATGAAGCAAATGTGTTTTTGGAAATCTAGACATTTTCATTCTTTCCACCATTATGTATATACATCACAAAACTCCTGAAAAACTTTCATTTTAATTAAAAAGCCAGTTCGTCGTTCACAACGGACGAGGAAGAGAAAGTGAGTCATGGTCCCCAATGAGCGCGAGCGTCCCCTCCCGAATACTGGTGACTGACCTCCGTCGAGTGTGGTCGAGCGTGGCTGGAAGGTTTTTGCGCAGTTTCCGTAAAGATTGATTTTCCTCTTGCGCTCACCGGCCATTCATGTGCACGGCAAAAGGGGCAGCTCTCGACGAACTGTTATAAACAACAGAATTGCTTTAATGGAAAAAGCCATTCGACAATACATAGTAAAACTTGAGGGCCGAGAATTATAAAGGAAGTAGACGTAAAAATAAAACGGATCCACACGTAACTCTTGCCTTCAGGTTCCAATCCACTTGACTTTCGACGGATTTCATTATGAATTGCAATGAAAAATACTACCTTCCTCTTCTCCAGAATTTAATGTCTGCAATAGTTTGGTGAAAAAAAGTCTCCCTAGGAAAACTATCTTCCTCGTTAAAAAATGTTTTCACCTTCACGGTAGGATATTCATAATGAAGATTCTCTGTAAAGCAATAGAAATATGTTTAAAACGACTGTTCCATAAATAATGGGAAAGGAACTTGAAATTAATTTTGTAATATATGCTATTATATTTGGCATCCTATTGGTTAAGGTAGGTTTTGAATGGACACAGCCTATAGAACAATACAGCAATAGATTTTCTCAGATCTTCTAACAAAACACAACCTGAAATCCGTGACTACAAAAAGGTCCTCGTCAATTTCGCATTTGAGTGAATAATTCATCATATACATATATAAGCACCTGTATATGCTTTTTTTCAAGAGTTAAAAGACGATTGAAGATGAATTTTAGTCAAATACAATCGTTATAAAAGATCCAAGGTAGAATATTTATACTTCTTTTTCGTTTCGCAGGAAATTCCGGGAAATAATTTAAATCGCTCCTCAACCGTGCCACCCATATGCTTTCAAATGCCAGTAATAAATTGGACTCGCTGGAAAGACTTAATTAATTACTCGTATGTCTACGCTGCCCATTTCTTTTCAAAGTGTTGAGTATGAATGCAATATATTGAACTTTTTTGGTCGTATTTCTCATCAAGTCTCATTGTGTAATTTAAAAATTACCCGTATTTTGATATCTGAGTTGAATAAATCAAGAAAAAGTTTAAAAAATTAAAAATGAAATGCATTCTTATATGTCGGTAAACTGCGTGAAAAACTTAGGAAATGAATTCACGGGAGCTTTTAGATTGCGTTAATGGCAAATGAGTTCCCTTTAGTCAATGAAATTTCAACCTTTTATAGTAATTTTCTGAGCGGCTAAAATTATTTCTCCTAACATACAAATGAAAAACCTTTGTATTATATTTTATATTATCTTCCCTTATTTTCATCATAATTTATTCCGTAATTATTATAAATTCTATGGAATATGAAAACAATAATTATAACAGTGTTTATTCTGCAATATTTGATTTAGTAATGACCTTCGGAACATGGGGTTGTCTAGGACAAAAAAAACAGAGATAACAGAATCTTATGTCTTCATTTTTATGAAAAATAACGTCCAAAATTGAACGATTAAAGTGTAAATTCGTCAAAAATAAAATTCATGGCTTAAATGGAAAAATTTCGTGAAATTTTCATCCAGAAAATGCCAGCACAAATACATCCTTCATCTGAGCTAAACCATTTGGGCTGCAATTTCACGTATTTCGAAGAACATTTCACAAGACGTCCGTTGAATGCAATGCAACCAGGCTCACTTTAAGACATTTTGTTGAGAGTATGCAAATGCGTACGACTTACTCCTCCACCCTTCTGACTGGAACTTCTACTAGTGCGCACACGGTTTTAAGCACCCAGCTACAAGCCAGTATCTTTCAATGGTCGCAATTGCCTCAGTAACTGGTGCGTGCGATCCAATGGTACATGACTACTGTTGGTCGTAGACTTTCGCAGCAAAGTGATAACTTCGAAGTGGCATTTATGTTAGACTATATTTAGAGAAAATTTTGTAGTGCGACGTTTCTATCACTTAACAGCGTGCACTTTCAGGTGAGAGGTACTTGTACGTCGAGTTTCAAATTGTTCTTTACTCAAGCAACTTCAAAAAGGCTTGTCAGCCATAAATGACTTACAGGAATAAATGACTCACAGGAATAAATGACAGATGCGAAATCACACGAGTTATATTAATCTACTTGGACGTAATTTAGTTTTATTTTATGTTGCGAGTTGCTAGTTAAAAAAATAGTTTTTCTATAGAGTGGTTTTATCTTTTCTTGGTCCATATGTATAACCAACGGATAAAATAGAGGATCATTTGTTTTAAGATGCTGTAAATACATTTACAGGTGAAATAAGATAAAATAAAGGGGAATATATACAAGCAAATCTGATTTACAGCCAAGGGTGTAATGGGAAAGTTTTAAATCCGCGCAATGAGAGGGTCATATTTTTGCATTTGGTTACAACTCGCTAAGTTTTTCGTATTTAGTTACACAAAATACAGTCGTGGTCATTTTAAAGAAATATAATCGTTTTAAGAATTGAAACTTACATTGAAGATACATGTAGAGTGCTGATAAAAATTGGGCTAATTGCGGTATCATGTTCCACGTTAAAATACGATCTTCGCACCTAAAAACCATTAACACAGTAATCACTGTAATTCTTACAAGAAGGCTGGTTTGGTAAGTGATGGTAGAGTTCACCCAGTACTAAGCCCGACGGCATGTGAAATTCACACATCAGGATAGTGGGGGTAGATGCTTTTCCTGTGCCGGTTACGGTTTCCCAGGAAGACCTGCTACCCGAAAAATCACATAGCTTGGGCGGTGCTGCAGGAGCCCAGAGAGGTTTTCCCGGGAATTGAACCCGGGCCCTCTGGTCAATATTCCAACGCTCTACTCCTGGAATATCACGAATCACTCTTCAAACTTATCAAACTCCATTTCAAATCCAATTACTAAACATCTTGCAGGTATATTCTTTTTACTTTAGAGGTGTTTTGTTATTTTAATTGACTTAGTGAAAAATAAATTGCATTTTTTGAAAAATAATTAATAATGACGGAAAAATAGCAAAAATAAATTGGAAGTAGCAAAAAATAGTACGAGGGTCATCCGGAAAGTAGTACCCGTTCGTGAAATAAAGACACAAAAGTAAATATTAACAAACATAAAAAATTTTATTTGAAAGAGGATACTTTAAACTACTTCTCAACATAATCTCCAAGCAAATTAAGGCATTTGTCATAACGTGTGACAAGTTTCTGTATTCCTGCTGCATAGTCCTTCGCCGCCAGCTCATTGAGATACGCGACCCATCTTGCACAAATTTTTGCATAATGCAGATGGTGTTTAACAATTTCATGAACAATTGTTCGAGAAACATTGGGAAAATGCTCACAGATGTCATCAATTGTGACGCGCCGATCGTTCCTCACGAATTCGTCAACTGAGCTCACCAGTTGGTCTGTAATGACAGACGGTCTCTCCGAACGCTCATCGTCGTGTGTGTTCCCCCTCCCCATGTTGAAGTTGCGACACCACCGCCGAACAGACGACTCGTCCATTACATTGTCTCCATACACCTCCTTTAATTGGCGATGAATATCACATGGGCGAACGTTTCTTGCATTGAGGAATTTAATCACTGCCCTCACTTCACAACTGGCGGCGTTCTCAATTTTTTTAAACATTGTAAACAATCACAGAAACAACACAGGCAATGCTAGCATCACGCAACTTGGCTCAGAGAAGGCAGACAAGCCACTGAAGCTATCTGACCTCGTCCAGCGGCTACTCGCGTCGTCAGCACTTCATGCGGCACGAACGGGTACTACTTTCCGGATGACCCTCGTACATAAATCATTCATAAATTTCAAAACATTAACATTGACCAAGAATTCACAAATAACGCGTATGAAAAAAACTGTGAATGTCAAATTCCTTCGTATTTGCTCCAGTGTTTGATATTGTTGCATGCTTACTCTACGGCCCATACTCGTCTTAGTATGATAATCACGCATGATTTAATTGGTAGGGGGTGAAATCAGTAGGAAATATGACATATTAACTAGTACTTCTCCATCAGTCTTTGTCGTAAAATTCGATTATTTTTCAAAAATTTGTTAACAGAATTTCATTATTTCAATTTTTAATCATTTTTGATTAAATAGATAGCTCGGAAGAATTCGCAAAGGTGAAAAAGAATTTTAAGCGCTCAATAAAAACATAACCATCACTACTCAAGGGGGATGGGGCTCTAATATGATCTCTGCTACCATCCTTAACCCCGATGACATTTCACTTACACAATCTTAGCTCACCCAAAATCACTTTTAAGGATATTCCTACTTTTCAATGGTTAGCCTGCCTTCCCATCCTTCATTCTTGTCGCACTTTGTAATCAGTCTTTTCCAATTTGTGTTCCTTCATCATCAATTCTATCTCTGCTCTCTTTGTTTTTGTAATCCTTCGTTTTTTTATTCCTGGTGGTGACACATTCTAACAGTTCTTGGTCATCTCTTCACGTATATTCTTTAAACACGGCCAATGCACTGGAGATTTTCTCTCTGGATCCTTTGTGATACTGGTTCTTTCAAAAAAATCACTTTTATAAAGTCCTTTTTACACTTTTCCTTTCTTACCAGAATGTACTCTTTGCTCTCTTCCTTCCCTCCATTCCCATCGCTTGCATTTTACTTTTAAGGCGTCCACTCACAGTCCACCCCTATTCCCCATAAGGCAATATGTTCTCTACTATTTTTTGCAGGATTATCATCTTAATTTCCTTAGATATAACCCAAATCCATAGAAGCCCATTTTACATTTTAATTTCTCCTCGAGCTTGAAGTACTTTAAATCATATTCAGACGGATTACGGATTCGTGAATAATGGAATTCTTGATGGATCCTTCTGACAGATTCATTTCTTTTCTATCCATTACTACTTAAAGGCATTGATTTTTATATGTTCACTTAAAATTCTCCTCTTACAGAGGCTTTCAATAGCGTTATCATAATCATAGCATCCTTTACTCTTAAAATACAATTTTCCAGTTACATAAACCATTGCGGTAAAAGCTACGAGAGTTTTAATGTTTACCCTTTCCCATTGAACATACTTGATTTCACTAGTGGGTTTTGGAGAACGTTTGATAAGCATGATTATGGTGAAAATCAAATTCTCATTTTACCAGTTTTAGAACCATTTTTTCATCTTTTGCTGCCACCTCATCGATTTAAACACAATATTTCCTGTCTCACTACTTCATATGGCCTAAAAATTATTTTATAGCGTTGGAAATGACAGTAATGGGCGGAGCGAGATGTTTCCTGAGACGGTTATCAAGAAGCTGAGTGCTCTCAAAACAGCTAGGTATCAAGAAATAAGACTGAGCTTCCCAGTAATCAAATGACCAAAGAAGTTCTCTTTATCTTTCAAAAAACTAGAAGGACGATTGAGGAAACTATCGCTCAACGTCCATCATAAAAATCCTAATACCTCTCTTGAAGAGAATATGATTTCTTCACGAGAGTTCGTGCAGTCAGGGAATAGTGACATGGATATTGAATCGTTGAGACTAGTTTTCCCCCGAGTCCGCGCTTTATCTTGTATGGTTTAATGATAGCTGCATCAAAAGAGATTAAAGACAAGGAAGTGATTTTTGGGCACTTTCAGTCAAAACACTAATAAAAAATTAATTAATTGAATTCACAATCACAAGTGAATCGAAAATGTAACCAAGAGACATTGCTATTTGATTTTCTACCGGATAACGGAAAAGTTCCGAATGGACACAGCCTTTACAATTGCACACAATGCATTTCCTCTTCTAAAAAAGCCCACAACATGAAATTATGAGTCCTTCTTCAATTCCGCATACTTCTTAACTTACTTCATTCCACCCAACGTGTACACTATTTCCCTACCCCTTTCCCGTTTGGTCCACGGTCTTCCAACTATCACAGTCTTCAAAAACCTATTGCCAATCCAAATGCTCTGTCTGCATCCATCTTTCCTGCCTTCTTTGCATTTCTTCCAATAATTTCTTCTCCTCCCCCACCATACCTATTACCTTCTCATTTGTTTTACTTTCAGTCTACTTAACGTTTTCCATCCTTCTCAAAACCTATATTTTAAAAGCCTCCAATATATACATATCACCTGGCTTCAATGGCCAATATTTCCGTGCCGTTTAAAACCACGCTCCACATGAATGTTTGGACAATTCATTTTGTAACATCCCTACTCACAGTCCCTGTCATAAATTCTCTCCTCCTTGTAAAGTCTTCCTTGCCTTATGAGTAATTTTTCGTCTTGTTTTTACGGGTATTGCCTTGACCATTTTGGTCCAAAACACGTCTGAGATAGGTATGCTGTTCCATTTGCCCATTTGCTGTTGCCTTATGGACTCCTATTTTGATATTTGACCGTCTTTCTCTTTCGTGAAAACTGGAACGTCTGTTTTTTATTTACAGAGTAGGTCAAGGAAGTAATTTACGTTTTGAAATAAAATATGACCCTAGTGACAAAACGAAGTTTTATTATGCATACATACTTCATTTGAAAGACAAATTCTTAAACTATTTTTCTATATGTCGCCATTCAAATTTAAGTATTTATCATAACGATACTCAAGATTTTCAATTCCGCCTCAGAAGAATTGACGTGCATGGGTGGTCTGAAGTTTCCGACCTTACAAAGATACAAGACATGTTTTTCTGAAAATTTCTGAAATTTTCGAGGTCGGAAACTCTTCAGACCATCTATATACAAAGTGTTGGGGAACATCAACATGACAAGTGTAGCTTTCTAATGGGGAAGAGTTGCTTAAGACTGTGATAAATGGGAGGATGTTAGACGAGAAAGTTTGGGAGAGGAACAGGTCAAAGTATTGGTTAGAACGAAAGGATATAGAAAGTACGCGGATTTGACGAACATTTCCATTTAGAGCGAAGTGTCATCTTTTTTCTTGTTCTACGACGCTAAAAAAATATAGCCAAGATTAGCCTATATTTGTCCATAACTTACCTTAAACGGTAGTGTGCCACTAATAAGTTATTAATGATAATTAGTTATTGATGAATATGTATAAGAGATTTTCAACCAGCGTGATATCTACTAAAGTTATTGTAGTGATAAATATTTCAGCGATAATTGATGATTAGCGGGTTGATTTTATGACTTGACCATTTAGATACTGACTGGATGCTCTACGGTTCAAATTTCGACATATTTACCCTTACCAGTTATGAGTATTATTTTGGGTGCCATATCTTTCTGAGAAGCAATATGAGGCAAAGGAGAAAGACGTAGCCTTCCTCTTCTCTAAATATATGAGTACATGAGACATTGCATTACTTAGTAATGGATGAGCTCCACCAAAGCTAACAAACTAAATTACTGCAGTTTATATAATCACTAGCGCATAGTATTAATATTGACTACACATAAAATGAGAACATTGACAAGGAGTGAATCAATTTACAGTAACAAATTTAGAATTTATAACTAAAAAATTTAATATTTAATAAAACACGTTCAGTTATTATTTAATAATTAATTTATAATATTTGGTATTCTACTGTTTAAGGTAGGTTTTCTATGAAAAGGGAAATAGTATCGCTACATCTATAAGCTTCGTGTAGCAAGACAAAACCTAACCCTGCACTCTGCATTAAAATGTTCTTTAATTTTGCAAACTTACTACCTCCCTTCATTCCGTCTAACACAAATTCTATTCCTACCCGTCCCTCGCTTCTTGTCCAACATCCTCCCATCCATCCCAGCGTTAAATAATCCATTTCCGACCAAAATGCTCTGCGTACATATTTCCTTCATACTTTGGACTTCTCCCAACCATTCTCTATCATCCCCCTTCATGTATAGTACCTATTCGTTTATTTTTCTTTCCGACCAGTTCACTTTTTCCATTCTACTTCAAACATTTATCCCAAAAGCATCCTATCTATCTGTATCAGTTTGTTTCAATTGGTTGTTCCTTTGCGCCGTCCAGATAGTCACTGTGATCAGATTTTCCTAGAGTATGGTAAAATGTCTAACTGATGTTTCCACTGATTTCCTAACTTCTGTGACCAATTTAGCCTGACGCACTTTCAAAATACGTAAATTGTTCTACCTGATTCAGCCGTCCAAGTTCAACGCATACCTTATCCTTTCCCCTTCTCTAAAGTTACATGGCCTTTGTTTAGTTTACATTAATTCTCATCCAAAGTCCAAAGACATGTGAATGAAACTCGTATCGAGTTATGTTTACGCGGAAATGCTCTCACCATAGGTAATCTGATAAACTTGAGTCATTTTATCGCTAAATCTCTCAAATGATGAAATTATCAGTTTACATACTAGCCATGCCCACTGGGGGACTGAAATCCGTGACTGTTAAGTTAACAAATTTTTCCTGCCAGACTAACCCGGGTATCTGTTATCCAAAATTGATTTTAAACGAATCAACTTTAATTTGAGTGATGCCCTTCCTTCTTGGAATATCCTTAAAAATCCAATTATGTGTGTTAATAACAATGCCTTCTGGTTAAATGTGAAATTAAAAACCATTCACTAGTGCCTCTAGAAATAGAAGAAGACTAAATACATAAGAAGGCTGACAAAACAATGCTGGCTAGAGCTACTTGTCTTATGGTCGTAGTTGAGGCTTCATAAATTCAACAATTCATCAATTAATCATCATTCGACTACAATGTAATTACACATTATATTTCTGATAATTAAGTCAATAGGCAATAATTATTTTATATATTAACCGCTACTGCCATAAATTAAAGCCGGTAGAATATTTTACTTAACTAGAAAGTTTTTGGACTAAATAATATGGTAAAATAATTAAAAATGTAGCAAACATAAATGTGTTAGGCCTAGTATTTTATAGCAAAAAAATTATTACAGGGACCTTTGAGTAAAGAAATAAGGAAATAGTTAGTGAAAACTTTCATATGAAGCGGATTTTTTCTAGGTCCAAACCTTGCTGCTGAGGCAAGAGAATAAGCGTAGTTTTGAAGATTTTGAGAGAACAGAGTAGAGAAAATGGATAAAGTTAAATGGACGAAAAGCAAAATAAACGAAGCTCTAGGCATGAAGGTGGCAGAAAGAGGATTATTGGGATAAATACAAAGGATAGACAAGTGGATATAGTATATACAAAATACGAATAAACGAAAAGTGGGTACAAAATATTTTACTGGCGAAGAATGTGAAGAGGGTAGAACGATAGACAAGCTAGGCAATGGGAGAAAAGAGATTACACATGTGCGAATGAATAAAGGAAGTTATTATAAAATGAAGGGTTTATGTTAGTTTAGCTTGTTTATCATCTTACATGCATCAAAGTGATATCATTCTAGTCTGTCCATCAGAGACCAAAATTAATTGTTACATTATTATTGTCAATGATTAACCAATGGCGAGCGTCTTGTTACCATTGGTAATAACCAAAATTCGTGCTTTACATTGCACGACATATATGAAATATCATTGTCTCCTTATCTCCGCTTTAAGTACTAGCTTATCTATGATATCATGACACCTAATAATTAATAAGGACTCCTCACGTAATATCTAATACATACTTGCAACTTAATACACCTGCCGTGTCTTACATTTAGAATTGTATTTTTTTTCTTATAATAATCTCATCATTCCAAGGTAAATGAGATTGCATTTTGCTTACCTGAGAACCTCATCAAAGCCACGAAGAGTCTTTAATAACGATCTCACGCTCTACGTAACGAGCTTCTGCTTACCAAAACTTCAAAGGCATCGTACACGATAGAGACTAGAGGATTGTTGATCTCCTGGGGACTCGCACCTTGGACAGTTGTTGAGGGGTGGTCCCTCTAGCTGCAAGGCCGGGACCTAATGAAACATGCATCAACGGGGTCTCGCCTTTGATGATGAAAATAAATAATATCATACCTTCAACACAAGCTCATGACCTCTTTTTTGAAATGGTAGGTGCCGTCCACGACACACGGGGAGACGTTGATAGCATGACAGAGATGATATTTTCTGGGGAAATGCTATATTAGAAGGATGACGTGCCATTCTCTCTGGGACCAGTCACCTTTTCCGCCGCGAAGTTGTATTAACTTCAAGCAAGTAGGAAATTCCGTTGGCAATTTTTTTTCCAATGGCTTTTTTTTACTATCCAGAGAATTTACCCCAAATCAAGCTTCATAAGGCAGTATCAAAGAATTTATCTTAAAACATCGCTGACAAATTCATTTTCAAACATTTCACCTGCAATGAGTACTTGCCTGAAGGTATTTCTTTAAATAGGCATGCTTTTAGATCGTTTAGGTAAGGAAGTTGATTTACCCTTCCATGGAAATTAATATAAGATATTAATTATTTTTTAGAGCAAATAAGCTGGTTTAGACATACTATTCGAAGTACACTGACTCAAAACGCCGTTCCAAAAACTTCGCTTCTAAAACTCTTTAAAACTTATGATTCTAAATGAAATAGATTTAGGAAGGTCACTGTTGTTAAACATAGGTATGAGAATTGTATTATTTTTTTAATTTTCCTGACAACTTTTAAGCTAATATCATATTAGGTTTCCAAAAAATGAAGAAAATCATATATTTGTGGGTTTCCGATTTATTTCGAGAGGAGAATGGAGATAATTAATAAAATTCCTTGGTAAAAAATTAAGCGTAATTCAAAAATACAAAAACTTCATAAATTTATTAAGATGATTTCACAATGCACTCTACCTTTGAACTTGAATAACTTTCAAATTAGATACTCGTTATTTGTCGGCTCAAGTTTTAAAATCAGATGATAATTTACTGTCCCCCTTTTAAAATTAACATTGGTAAGCCAAGAATTATCATATTCTTCAAAGGAAAATTCAAACATTAAAATTAAATAAATTTAAAGCAATATACTCAGCAAATTTCTATTCGAATCGATGATCATCATTTGCCAAATAAATATACTTGATCTTTTTGGTAGCAGTCAATACTTGTTTTTCAAAAGGCATAATATATATGTATCTATGTGTATAAATATAATACGAGGGTTGCCAAGAGAGTAGCTTCCTTTTTGGGCAGTCGTGGCGACGGGTAGGCTCAGACCCAGCATCTTGATGCCTAAACTTGTCTACACTCAGTACAAATCCTGCCGTGGAAGTGCGCAGATCATCGTACTTCTACTTTTCTCAATTTAAACTCTTAAAATTGCACTATAATGGATTATCTTGCTTGTTGTCGAAGACGGCTGGCCAGAAAGTAACCAATGTTTTGAAGTGAAATATGAACATAAGGAGAGCAAAAAGTTTCATTATTTGCAATACCTTTAAAAGACAATCTCTCAAACTGTTTTCTTTAAAGTTGCCATTTAAATGAAGGCTTTTATTATAACGATGCACAAGCTTTTCAATTCCGTCTCTGAATAAATCTGCCACCCTTATACGAGGGTCATCGGGAAAGTAGTACCCGTTCGTGAAATAAAGACACAAAAGTAAATATTAACAAACATAAAAAATTTTATTTGAAAGAGGATACTTTAAACTACTTCTCAACATAATCTCCAAGCAAATTAAGGCATTTGTCATAACGTGTGACAAGTTTCTGTATTCCTGCTGCATAGTCCTTCGCCGCCAGCTCATTGAGATACGCGAGGGACCCATCTTGCACAAATTTTTGCATAATGCAGATGGTGTTTAACAATTTCATGAACAATTGTTCGAGAAACATTGGGAAAATGCTCACAGATGTCATCAATTGTGACGCGCCGATCGTTCCTCACGAATTCGTCAACTGAGCTCACCAGTTGGTCTGTAATGACAGACGGTCTCCCCGAACGCTCATCGTCGTGTGTGTTCCCCCTCCCCATGTTGAAGTTGCGACACCACCGCCGAACAGACGACTCGTCCATTACATTGTCTCCATACACCTCCTTTAATTGGCGATGAATATCACATGGGCGAACGTTTCTTGCATTGAGGAATTTAATCACTGCCCTCACTTCACAACTGGCGGCGTTCTCAATTTTTTTAAACATTGTAAACAATCACAGAAACAACACAGGCAATGCTAGCGTCACGCAACTTGGCTCAGAGAAGGCAGACAAGCCACTGAAGCTATCTGACCTCATCCAGCGGCTACTCGCGTCGTCAGCACTTCATGCGGCACGAACGGGTACTACTTTCCGGATGACCCTCGTATGAATGCTAAGTGAGCGGGTTCAAAGAGTGACGAGAGTTATAGATTCTACGTATTAGCAGAGGAAGATAAGACGATTCAGGTGGCGCTTAAAATTTTAATTCGCAAATTCTGGAAATTTATCTCGTCCATCCAATCGAGACCAGTGGATGTTTGTTTTTGACAGATTTATATATGTAAATTATGATTGAGTTTGCAATTCAATATAAAATATTTGACTTCAGAACCCGGAATGTAACTAGACATCTGTCAAATGCTTTTCATTTCGCGTAGGAATTAACATCTGCGGGGAGTAAATTAGAAGGCTACGGACAGTTATACAGAGCTATATAGAGTTACCTTCAAAATAATTTAACTCGCTTGGTGGAAGTTTCCCACTTTATCAAGTGCAAGCAAGCATTTTAATCGCTTGTTTACTACAACATGTAATCCTGCGTCACTGCTCACTGTGCAGCACTCTGTTGCAAGCCACGTCTGGCGTGAGATCCTTTATCATAAATCAGCGATTTTAACGAATTTTTTCCTTGATTTTCACCCGCAGTTCATCTGTCACAAAGCTAGGCTGATCACTGCGGTCCTTCGCATGTACATTAATAAGGCATTTTTTAAAATTAATGCACCACTGCCTCACTCCACCTTCATTCATTATTCCGTCTCCATACACTTCACAAAGTTGGGTATGAATTTCAATTTGCTTGTGGTTTTTATTTGCCAGTAAAAACCTAATCACAGATCGTACCTCACAACTCACGGAATTTTCTATTACAGCGCACATTTCAGCAGTTCGTAGTAAGCAAAGTAGAAGAACCACTCTAGGTCAAAATGTAGGTTACTTTCTGGTCAGCCCTCGTAATCAATCATAGTTTAAATTGCTCAAATTAGAGACCTTGCATTTAGAGAAAAGGTTTCCGCAGCATTTAAAAATCTACAGACAACTTTCTAAGTCATTTCCAAATTTCCTCTCTTGATTCTAAATATTTCCAATAAGGTCTTCTCTTGCCCGTCAGAAAAGCATTGACTACATTCCTAAATGTCCACGAGGCTCTATATTTTTTCTAAAATGTCTATTTTAACGTACAGCTTCAACTTATCAACAGCCTTTAATTAGTAATTAGTAAATGATTGGCCTATGGTATATATTATTCTTCACGATTCATATTTGCTGAAGGGACAGAATTGCAGCAAAAGATACATCCACAGAGGTCGAGGCTGAATAATATTTTTTCAGCCGAATACTGTACACAGAACGTTATTTTTCTTGATGACTGTATTTCTAGCTAGAAAAGAAGATATAAAAAAAGTCTCCTCAGCAAAGGGTATGTGAAAACAGAGTGGATGAAGAAAATAAAATGAGGACAAAAACAAAAATGGAGAAATGCTAGCTGCAAATGGAAAGAATGAAGGCTGTAGGGAGAACTTCGAAGACAGAAAACTGGATACAAGAGAAAATAGTGAGACCCAGTGGATTACTGGAGCATGATATAAGTAGGGATATTTAGATATAGATTCACGCAAAAGTAAGAATTGTTTGGATCTGAAAATTAATTTAGTACTCTCCACTAAAATTCCCCTTAATAATAGTAAAATATCCCTTTAAAGATGGTGATATCGTTAAATTGTTTATTAAATTCCAATCTAACCCGTAATTATCGTTAGATTGCCACTAATAACGATATCCAACTACAAATATTCAATTAATTCAGATATCATAATTAATCGGGTTACCACTAAGCCAATAAAACATTTGAACTTATGAAACAAAAAGCAAGAGACGAGTAGAAAGAAGTCTTACCAAACTGGGAGCATTGGTCAAAAAAATAGTGAATTTAACTGAATTTAAATAATAAAAAAAATATTTTAATTAGTGAAATACTTCGTTAGACACTTAAACGCATTCATAAGCTAATTTGAACGTAATATGAACAAAATTAGATCGTCCACGTTTGGTAAAAAATTGATGTTCTGTACTCAAAGGCTTGGACGTGCCAAACGGGCCCCGTTCAACCCTATTAATTCGTGCAGCGTAAGTCACGGTGAGGAAGAGGTTTCTCTTTTCAGGACTCCTTTTGCTTACACCCACAAAATATGCATCGCGACTGTGATGGGAGATGAGAGACATTGCATATTGCGAAGAGGTAAAAAGAATTTAAGTGAAGGGGTGTGAGGGAGGAAATGTGAGACAGAGAGACCTCACCGTACCACTTCACGCGCGTTAACGTACATCGTCAATTGGGCCACTTTGCCACAACTCGAATTCCGGATAGAATCACGCCCCGGCGCCCAAATTAGAAGAAGAGCCCGGTGCCCCGGAATTAATACGGCAACAGAGAAAGAGAGAGAAGGGAGTTGAAGAATGAGGGGAGGAGGGATTTTGGCGTGGGTGGGGGGATGGCGTGGGGGTCGTTATATTGCGTCGCCCCCGCCGCCTTGCGCGCGGCGTCGAAGAGGAAGGTGAAAAGTGAGAGAGAAGTGGGAAGGATGAGGGAAGGAGGAAGGGGTGCACTCGAAACGGCGGGCCGCAGTGTCGGATGCCTCGTTAAAAAGAAGAGCTTGGAAGAGTGGACTGGGAATGGGGTGGCTGGAGTGTGTGTATGTGGCCGTGTGTGTGTGTGTGTACTGAGCGGGCCCAGCCTCTAAATAAGGAGCCTCGCGACGCACAGGAAGGCGTGGGGACCCCTCGCACCGGGCCAAGGCAAGTGGAATAGTGAGCCCTCCACCAATTTTCATTCCGCGGAAGAGAGGAGGAGGGCGTGTTTTCCTAGTGGTGGTTGCCCACGAAGAGACAGCGAGGTGGCCGAGTGGAAGACGTCAAGTGATTCCATTTATGGCTCCAACGATCCGAAAGATCAACTTTAACCTCTCTCTTCACTGGGAGGCACCTCGATAATTGCTAACTGCTTAGAAAGTTTTTTTTTCTAAAATTAAAATTAGAATATTCATCAAGTTTATAAAATGTTCACTGTGTACTCCTGTTGTAACATAAGTATTTTTCCGAGAGGAAATGGAGAGGCAATCTGAAATGATAGCTCTATATGAAATGTATAGAATGATTAGTTTTGAAATAATGTAGTATTAATAAAGTTTGCTATTTATAGCAGGTTATTTGCAAGTTATACGTAGAGCTACAAATAAATTTAATATATTTTAAAGTTAGCAAAAATATCAGTGGGCATTTAAAGTAGTTTTCTTCTCCAAATCATTTCAAAGGCTTTATTGAAAAAATTAGGCAAGCCAGGGCAAACACTCTGCCTTCTCCTCTCCTTGTAAAAGGAATAATTGAGGAATGCTTGTAGGAAGAATTATTATGAATTAGTCAGGATTTTATGTACCGGTTCCAACCAATTGGATACAGAATGAATGACTTGTACCTTGTTAGACGAAGTATTATAAGTGTTCATCAAGGTCCGCCATAAATATAAGGGACGAGACGCGTTGCTCGGACATATTTTAAATCATGCATTTGGCAATGAAACAGCGTCTCATGCACAAGTGTACACATGAGTAAACGCGTATATTCTTGTGTCATTTTTTTAAATCTCCTAAGTTTGAAATTTAGCTGCAAGAGCATTAAAATTATTTCAAGTATTTTTTATCCTAGGTGCAAAAATACCTGCTAATTATAAGGCAATGAATTACTGTGTTTAATGAATGAAGGTGTGAAAATTGACGAACGCAATGAAATTACTTATGAAAAATTCGCAGAATCGAGGCTCATACACTTTTTTTCTTAGTATCAATGTGTATATAATTAAAAGACAACGTAATCCTTTCATTACTCAACCGTGTTTATAGAAGCATTATCTAACCATGAATCTACATTTCGAATAGATTGCAGAGAATCAGATTTATTGTAACGGTAGACTGCTAACTAAAATCCTAAGCTGATAAGTAAGCTAGTAAACTCTCTTTTTATTACTTATGTTTGGAGTATTTTCATAGAATAATGAAATAAAGTGCAGTCTATTTTTATGTCGACTTAGAGCAATTTATTTGTATTCCTTTATAATTAAATTAATATTTTCACAACGAAATGTTTAATCAAATGCGAAAAATGATAACCACTGATGATATATTCTCATAATTATCTTAAATTCATGTTTTGAAGGCTAGTGGTTGCAAAGGCATTGGATTAGGTACACGTAATTAATGTCGATTAGGTAATAAAAATAAGGCATTTGACAGAAGTGTCTTTGGATTATACTACTATAATACTAGTATATTATTTCTAAAATATACTTAACATTGGTTACAATATTTAAATAAAGTAAAATATTTAAATGAATTAAAAATAATTTAATAAATTAGGAAAAATATGCATTTTTTATGGTAAAAATACAGCAACGTTTTCTTAATTTCCCTCATCTAATGTTTCTGTTTACGAATACGAAACGTAATTATCTTCTTTGCTTATTGTGATGAATGAACAATATTTATTACTTTCGTCTCATACGCACATATATTGAAGAGATATGCATCAAGCGTGTTGATGAAATAATAGTGGGTTATAGTTTCCAGCTGAGGCACTAAATCGGTGGTATGTGATGCTTATGATTCACCCTTAATCACATGAAAATACCAAATTCAGTTCTCCACACAAATTTTCCTCCGCTTATTCGTAGTTTGCCTCTAGCGGTCCTCGGCAAAGTACAATAATAATGAGAAAGAGCATTCAGTGTGATAACAGTGTGCACTCAATTCAGCTAGTATATTAATATTTGATAGATAGATATTTGTATCCTTAGGCTTATGCACTATGCGATACTTGTATGTCGTGCGGTGTGCAAATATCCACGGCGCTCAGAGTCAACACCAAATTAGAATTTCTCGAGCAACTGTAATGGGATATTCCGTCCATCTTCAATTCGCCCGAATGGCTCAAATAACGGTTTTGTTTTTCGTGACACTAAAGGTATTCAGTCACAACATGCCGTATCACTTTAATACTTCAGCAATGCACACTTTAGTCGGGGATGAAATAAATTCATTCATTTCACAAAAAATAATGAATTATGGCTTTGGCGTTCGGCCTTAAGTTGAGGGATCCTTCGATCCGAATCCCAGATTGAGCGAATTATTAATCCACTGTTCAAAATTTTGCATTTGAGAACACATTATCGCTGTAATCAGCTAAATAAATTGGGCAGAGCTTTTAAATTGTTTCTTGAATTTGCCATTGGCAAAATTAGGTTATTTGTAGGTAGGTTATTTGTTAAATCGTTTACTCTAGCATAAAAAACTGTAACGCTAAACAAAAGATTAGGATTTATTCGTGACAGTCTACATGTATTTGCGGTAATTTTTATGAATACTTAGAGATTCAAATTAGGAGGAGACTAGCCTAACTACCTACTTAGATAGTAATGGCCAATTAGCCAGAGACCCGGCTTCGAATTTTAGTCTAGTAGAGTAATTATTCCATGTGGAAATATTTCACCTTTTTGTGAAAATTAACGGTCTACGTTAATGTTAATGTTGTGAAGTTTACTACAAATTATTTTCAAAAATGTGTTTCAATGTTAACTTGTCCTCAAGCACCTTGTCCCACCGAATACGACTATGATCAATTCGTGGAAATGTTACCACAATAATTAATTTAATTTCTTTTTCTATTAACATCCCTCAAAATCGGGAGCAGAAACGGACTTAACTAGTTAAATCATTAAGCCGGATGGCTAAGGATTATATTAAAAATTCAGTCTAGGAGAATAATTTTCCCTACGTGAAATTTCTCGCTTATAATATTATTTCTCTCGAGAAAAAATAAGTTGGAATATGTGTCATGAGATACTAATTTCTCTTTAAAACTCATTTCTATTCTGTGACTCGTCTGTTCAAGCCTACGTTGAACATATCCTGGATGTGTTTAATGGGTCTAGGATATTTATCCATGTAATAGACTCGGCCTTACCGAGTGATATGCATGTACAGTAACGAATCTCCGTGAAAAATTGTATCCAACTTGAGCTAACCATCTACCGCACTAGGGCCTTAAGCGATTTGATGGTTGTTACATAAAAATGGTATTACCATAAAATTATAACAAATCACTCTTCAGAAGATACAAATTGCGCTTCTAAATAATCATCTTAGATAGTTTCAAGGATATATGAATTACAATATCTTTTGCCTTCAACAGTTTTCATCACGAAATAAGCAAAGACCAACCTGCATTAGCCCGTGGAATCATAACTGATTTGAAAGAAAAAGTCGATCAGGCCATTATTGATTACTAGTCGAGCTCCAAACCAAAGACGCAGTGTTGCCCACGAAACCTCAACCGAAAGCAAGTGAAGGACGTAGCATTTGCAAATGACGAATGAAGAGCGACATTTTTTGAACGGAATCTTTAAAATTATTAAAAACCAATGCCACTCTACAATATATAACTCTATCTCTCTCTGATTGAAGTTAAATCCTACATTCCCTGAAGAAGTTAAGAAGAATTGGGATGAAAAATGTCTGCAGATACACGAAGGTAAACTGTCATGGGAAAATGGGAGAAAAAAACAATTATTTTTCTGAAGTACCTGGTTAGTATAATTATGTTATACAAATATATAAGCTCGCCATATTCCTTAAATAGCTTGAATTTCGCGAAATTTATACGTGCTTATGAATAAAAATTTTAAAAAGGCCAACTTCTCATACGGTTTTGACCTATTGACACAGTAGTACTTTCTAGCCAAAATATTACAAACGGCCTAAATAAAAGATTATGGAATGGTTTATATATTAAATGGAACGAACAAAGTCTCTACAAGTGAACAAATCGTTAATTGTCCGTCTGTTACATGGGAGAGCCAAGCCAGAGATGACAATCGAGAGCGGAAAGTCAAACATACACGGTATCCGAATTAGACCCTCATTTCCAACTAGATGTACAAGGTAGTAATGGGAAATACGAGAGATGTATGTGAAAGGGACGATAAACAATGTGCTCCAATAAATAACAATTAGAAATATTTAGTCAACATTCATCGCAGATACATTCTGAGGAATGGAAACTACTAAGGGTTAATTAAAAAGGTAGCAAGGGAGAGAGAATCACGCAGATAATTTGTACACAATTCTAATGAACAACTTTAGACAAGTACTGGTCGACTAAAACCCCTGACTATTTTTTCACAGCACAGCCTTTGACTCGGACATTCTCTTCCGTTATTGTAGTTGGCCAGAGTTTTTGTGAATGACCACGCAGGAGAAACGTGGTGACAGTGTCGGAGACGTGTCTTTGAGGTGAGGAATATAAAGGTGGCCTTTATTTACTAGGTGACTCTGGCTGACATCAAAAGATGGCGCGATATTCCCTGTCATTGCAAGTTGTTGACACGACTAAGGATAAAAGGCAAGAGCCTCACCATGCTTCTCTTCGGCGGAATTTCCAAATGAACCGCTCCTTCAAATGTTCTCCCCGTTTCACAGCAACGCGACAACGTGACGTCCCTGCAGGGCTACATGTGTAATGCCACCCAACACCGCATCCGCCGCCAATCTACCTCTGGACACGCAATCCCTCATCCTCGTTTAATCAGCTATCAGTTAACGGTTGAAAACTCGCTCGTCGTGTAATGCTCCTTAAACATTGCTGATACCCGTGTCCCAGAACAAACCATATGCGAAACACGTTGACAAGATATGACAGAAAGAAATAAAAGACAGGTGCTCCTTGTCGAATAAATAACACTGAAAAGGACCGTATCACATATCTGGAGTTATATGAAGGAATTGGAACATAAAACAGTTCTATGGACATTTAAACACCAATGTTGATTGAGTTTTTGAATGGGAAGGCAATTATTTCTAAAATAATCTTTGATATAATACCAAAAATAATAATAAATTATTCATTCATAAACTTCTACGAAACCGACTAGGATAGGTTTAGGATGGAGAAAAAGACGTACCGTGCAACGAAATATTTGTTTTCATCTCTCATAGGCACACAACCTAGCACCTGACACTAGAACACACCATTCTTTAATTGTGAATACTTTTATCTTCCACGTATTTCACCCAAGGTGCCCATTCTATTCTGACCCCATCCTAGTTTGCCCAACGTTTTCCCCTCGGTATCACAGTTTTCAACATCTTATTCCTAATCAAATCGCTCGGCATCCATCTTTTCTGCCTTCTTTGGATTTCTCCAAACAATTCTCTTACCCCCCCCCCACCACACCTAGGACTTCCTTGTTTGCATTTCTATCTCTCCATTTCACCTTTTCTATCTTCCTCGACATCCACATTTCAAAAGCCTTCAATCTACACGTATCAACTTGCTTCAACGATAATTTTTCGACGCTGTAAAAAACCACGTCCAATATTAGTGTTTTGACAAGCCTTTTGTTAACATCCTTACTCCACACCCTGTCGTAATTTCCTTTCTCCTTGCAAAAGATTCTTCGCCTAACGAAATTCTTCTTCTTATCTCCATTAGAGTTGCTCTATTTATGAACTCTTATTTCAATATTTAATTTAACTTTTCTCTTTATCGCAAGTTGTGTAAACTTTGATTCATTAACATTATTTCTCAGCCCCTGTTATTCAAACTGACTTTCTGAAACCCATAGTAATTCCTGAAACCACTTGCCTTACTGCTATACTGAAGCTTGATTACCCGCAAACCAAACTGATTTCATAACTTTGCAACCCATCTAGTTTTTTCCAAACCTCCTATACCATTTTCTCCTCATATGCGTTGACCAGCATGGGTGACTATGAACACTTTTATTTTACTCCCCTTTTTGACACTGCCCAACCCGACTAACGAGAACCACATGAGTAGTCTGAGATATACACAAGATACGGATAGGTCAACTAGCTCTCCAATCTAAATCTATTTTCTGCAATATATTAATAAATTCAACTTCATGTACTCAATCGAACACCTATAACCTTTGAAATAAAATAATACATCCTAATTGTATCATATGTTCCTCTCTATAAGTGTCTTTATAACAGCAATGGTATTCCCCGTACTTGCCCCCTTCCTACACTCAAACTGATCATCACCTTAGTATTCATTTGCCCTGCTCTCTATACTTTTATTGATAGCTGCATGCGAAATTAAACTTATAGTTCTATATTCCTTACATATTGCTACCATTGCCTTTTATAGAATATGAATTAACACTGCACTAAAATGATCAGCCTCTCAAGAAAAATTCCTCCCTCATAAATGCAACGAATTTGTCTATTTTGACTCACCCTCGCACGTTTTGTTAAACCTTTAAGTAGGTTTGCGGAAATTTGATCTATTCCCAAGGTTTTATTTGATTTCAATTCCCTGAATAGTATTTTTATCAGGCCATTAGGTATGTCTGCACCTGAGATATCCTCATCTACATTATTTCTATTTTCATGTCTAAGCCTCATTGTCATATGTCTGTATCATTTTATTTATGTTCCTTCCGTAGGTCATTAATCTTCTTTGGCTCTATTACTAATTTTCCTACCTTTAATTGTTTGCATGGATTATGCCTTCTTATGTCCTGATAATGCGTTTAGCTTTCTGCGTAGTGAATGAATCTCACCATTTCTCTCGAAATATTCCATATCCTTGTATTGATTCTTTTCACCACGCTTCCTTCACCCTTTTTTTACCGCTTCAGTTTATTACTCCGTGTATTTTCTTCTACCTGACTTCATATAAACCTTCGTCAATTTTCATTTTTCTTCTCTCTCCCTAATCATCTCATTTGTAATCAATGTTTGGTTTGCCTCATTATAAATAGCATTATCTATAATCAGTTTGAACATTTTTGAATATTCATTCTTTATATATCCACCTTTTCTAATGCGACCGTTTCTCTTGCCTCCATTCACATATTTCTAGACCCTGGTGGTAATAATTTCCATCAGTTTTGTTAATGCGGTTACATTTTATTTCCTCAAACGTCTTCCTGGTTTAAACCTCCTGAATTTGGCATTATCATAATTAAATTAAGATATGAGCCATAACTCCTGAGAAACTGTGCCAATAAATCATGCTACGCCTGAAGACGTGCCACTCTATAATATAGCTAATTGTCTGATTGAAAGACGTCAAAATAAAGGAGAGCTATGTGAGATAAGTTCAAAGAAATTTTCAAACCAGTATCTGGCCTTTTACCTCATTTGATGGGCATGGATAAGCAAAAGGGTTATAACACCACGATATGAGTTTGCTTTCTCCGTGTATATTTTTAAAATTGATTTGATGATAACTGAGTATGGCACAAATATATAAATATATGAATTTACAACACACAAATGTCTCCATGCTATCAAAAATCTCATCATACCATGCTAGACAAAAATATTGTAAAATAATCAAAAAATTCTGCTATAAAAGCCAGAGTTTTTGTAAAAATGTGGACAGCTCAACAAATATGTGCAGACAAAAACCCTACCACCATCAAAAAGAAGGCGTTAAATGCTATATTTAATATGAAGAATTTTGCGTCTATTTTATTTAGTTTTTAAGAATTTTTCAATAGTTTATCAACGCACAAAGGGATTATTCAACACTCATAAAGCTTAAATTGATATCGATATTTAGTTTCAAATTTGTTCCGTTTAGCAACTGTTTTTAATTTAGAATTTTCCTCAACTGGGAAAGAGCTTATTCATTTACGTATGTCTGCTGGAACTTAACACTCATGGTCAAAGGGACGGGAGAGGATAAGGGGAGACGAAAACCTTTTCCTGGGCACCCGAGAGGAGGAGGAGGATTTTTTGAGGGAAGCGATGGAACTTGCAAAGCTGGGCGGTATCGAATGGGACACTCGCAAAGGAGTGGCCACCATCCTCGGAGAGCTCCGAAGAGACGAAGCGGCATCTGGGTCTGCATGTACGGCGTGTTGGAGCAGAAAGAGAAGGAAAGACCCACAGGGATAGTCGGGCAGGGGTGACCCCTTGCACGAGAGCCCTTTTGGTGCGGGAGGGGTCATTAGAAACGGGAGTCGAGCCATGTAAGACGAAACGCTAATGAAGGCGGGCCAAAGACCTGGTGGAACACAAGAGAAGGCCTTTCATTTAAGTGCGACGACGACTCTGGTCGAGGGAGAGAATCCGCTGCCTCGGGATGTGGTCAGAGGCGTGGGTGTTGGTGAGAAGGAGACGGCGCAGGAAGCGGAAACAGCTGAGAAGATCCCAGGGAGGCGAGTGCGCTCTCGTACGGTTGAGTGGAAAACCGCGAACGCCGATTTTACAAACACACACACACACGTTCGACCCAGACAAAAGTACAGGGAATATGTTTGCACGAGTTTTATTGGTAGTTGTCGCAAGTTAGAAACTTGCCCCCTTTCCTTGATATTGAAATGGGAGTTTTTCCATAAATTTTATGACCACCGGGATGATAAAAATGAGATTTAACTTGTATCAGACGCCTTAAGCTAAAGTTGGTCTGAAGCGGTGTCATTCAGTGAGGACGTGTATATTGTATCATATGGCACCCCTGAATTGAAACTGTTAAAAAAATATTTGCATGTCTGAGTGGTTAAAAATTACGATAAGAGAAAAAAATGCATACGTTCTGTGTTTTTATAGAAAATATTTGTTTAATGTCTACCAGTTGAATACGGGTGACGCGTCTCATGAGATATTGGATGTAGGTCCAAAACAATCATCTCCCTCCCCCAGCCAAAAATTAAAATTATGCTCCAATAGGTCTACATTAACACCTAATAAATATATTGTACTATTTGATGTCTCTAAGACAATCTAAAAAACTAACTTTTATGGATATTAATTTCATTCAAATTTATCATGGATAAAATCAAATTTAGTGTTCCGAGTTTTTACTCTTCTACATGCAGATGTTTCAGATACGCGCATCACGATTCATTTATCCTATACATCCACCTAGTCAGTATTTGAACTACATTTGATTATTTATAGTTACGTCAGATAATGAAAGAGTGCTAATGTGAGAACGTAAAACAGGAGTTAAGAATTCCAACTAATTGATTTTAACCAACTAATTCTAAGCAAATATAATTTGGATATGAAAACAATACTATTTTCCTCCTCCGAAATGTGATTAAAATGCTGAACGAGTTCATCTTCGCGATTAAAGTTCTATCGAACTTGAAAAGAAAAATGCAATAGATATTAATATATAAGATTATAAAAAAGGTTTAAAGTTTTAATAAAACAACCGAAATAAAAAACTAAGAATAAAAATCGATATTTAAAAAGTAGAATCAATTTATGTAGATTATTCAAAATATTCTTGATTCATCCAATGCATACTAAAGTAAAGGATATTGAAGTTTATAAACGCTTCAGAAAATTAACAAAAGATAAAATTTCGATCCCATTCTAAACCCCCAACAGTTTCCTTACATGATAAGGATATAGGGCATTAAATGGCATTCGATCGCAGAAGCGATGCTGTTTCACAACTCAGGATTTCGAGCGCGGATCAAAGGTCATGGATACCCTTGACACAACGCAAGTTCTGGGTACTTGCAAAGAGCTTGGGGAATGGAGGGATGGCAGGGTCTAACCACGCATCAGTCGTCCGCATTTGGGCGCAAGCGGAGGGAGATAGGGTCTTGCTAGCCCAGAGCCAACAAGTTGGGAGGGTCACGCTCCAGCGCGTCCATTGCAAACCTCCGTCGTGCCGCAAGTGGTAGACATTCCCCTAGACAGCAGACACAAGGTAGCTTTGGGTCCCAAAGTTCTTAGTCCGCTCGAGACAGATTGTACCTTAATGTTTCAAGAGAGGATCTTAACGACTCCGACCCCTCCGCTCAATATAAATTCTCTTAAGACACCAATATTGAAACTCATTTACTTCAATCGTCTTAAAGGGGTAATCCAGTAGAAAAAATTTATGTTTTGGAAGCTCATTCCCGCGTACTGGAAAAGAAAATGGATCAGAAGGAATGCATAAGTTTCCATTTAATCGTTTAAAATTAGTTTTAAGTAGTCCAAGTCATTACAATATACACGCAAACTACAAAACAGATTCCCGGAATGAACAATTTTGAAAAAATAGATGTGTTATATTTAATTGCGGTTATTATGTGAGTGGAATACGAGGATAAACCCATAAAGAGTCATAAACTTCAAGAGCAGTTCATAATTAAAACTAGTTCCCCTATAAAAAATTATACACACACACACATATATATATATATATATATATATATATATATATATATATATATATATATATATTCATGAAGACTAGGATCCAGTTAAAAAATAATTGTTACTTTTTCCAATAGTTAACGTCTTCACGCTGGGAAATCGACGAGCCCCATTTCGCTTGAACTAAGGAAAATACACTTCGAGAGGTTTTATAATCCTCGTGTATTTCAAATTCCATTCTCTTCCAAAAACTTTCAGATTGTATTTGTAAACTTTCAGAATCAGATAAGATTATATTTGTATCCCCAACGCAGATTTCCATTAAGGAAAAATTCATTTGGAATTCTCTTCAGAAGGCGGATCCAAAATTAAATTTAGGCCAAAAGAGGAGCTGCACGTATTGAATAAAGTTTCGGAAAAAATTGACTTAATTCAATATGAGGATTAGCCATGCCGAATGCGCATTATTTATATCGAACAGATAATTTCTTATAATGAGACTTCGGTTAAAAATAAACTTTTTTCGAAATCTAGACTACAGGTATAGAGTTTAATAGTATATTACTTTACTTAGCATGTTATCGTGTAGCTGATAATAGTCCTGGGTGACGAGATAATGGGAAAAGATTTTCTAAAAGTATATTTATTTATGTTTATTTTTTGCAAAAATTAGAATGCCCGGTGGAAAAAATATTCAATTAGAAGACCTAATCGGGTCCAATCCAAGTTTTTTAATCCACTCGTTTGTCCCATTCTCAAGGTATGTAATCCATCAACATCAAACATATTGTAACATAATTAGAATAATTTCGGAGCAAAATACTGAAAAGCCTATAGAAAGAAGGATACAAAATCGTCAAGAGTCTTTAAATCTGAGAGGTTGCGAAAGCTTATGGAAATATTCCGATGAGTGACCACCATTGCTTAAAAATCCCTTCTCTACTCTAAATAATTAAAGGATAAATAAATTATTCCTTTAAAGCGAAGTGATTTTGGGTTGCCACACCAAGCAAAAAAGCTTAAGGAGTACAATTTGGAACTTTCTTCACGTAAAATGATAACTCAAAGGACTTAGACCTATTTTCATAGTGATATAAGTAATTTATTGAGCCTAAGCCACAAATACCAAGATCAATGGTAGAGAAAATGAACTATCGTTTGACTCTACCCGCGGACCTAAGAAAACATAGTGCATTTTTTCTGTTAAGGATTATGCCTTCTACTTCGTCTGGTTCAACTCCTAAAGTAATCGCCAACGGATACATAGTAACACTCTTTAAGAAACTTCTACTCCATAATAAAATGCATTCCAAATTAGTTTATAATCGATAAAATATTTTGTGATTCGGTGATAAATTTTGCCGTTTTCCATGAACTTTCAATAGATATATCAACAACAGTTTCAAATCTCGCTTGTACCATATTTCTCCGATAGCCTAAGTTCAAATCTCAAACTTGGTTATACATCTTCTTAACGTAATTCCCTGAAATGAGGTTGCCAAAAACTCAAGGTAACGATGCCTTCCATAGAAATTCGGATTTTTTCTCCTCATTTTATCTCATTGAAACACGGAACTCTCTCTTACATCCCTTACATTTTTATGAGAAAATATTTCAAGGCTGAACTTCGTTTATTGGATCCATCTACTACGATAATGACACACTAGTTATTCAGCAGTTTCCATAGCAACGCCTCAGGCAACTCTAATAGCAATCGGTTCCGCTCATTTTCAAATATCCGAATGACTATTTTAAATCTGGGATTGAAAATAATCTTTCTCCATCCTTCTTTGACATATTCAATGAAAAATTATTTATGTTCACCGAAAACGACTAAAAGTTCATTGTCGTACTCAAGCCAGCGACTGTATTGAGACTAATCTTTCTGCATTCAAGCGACGAATTATATTGAAGTTATGGATTTATGAAGTGCGCATGCGCGTAATCTTTCCTCTCAACAAAATGCTTCACCTGCAGGAATGTGTGCATGATCATCGCATCTAATTTCATTTACGCGAGAAAAACAATAAGCAGGCGATAAATCGAAAATCCATAACGGTGTGTTTAGGAATGGAATTTTTCGTCTAGCAATGCTCTTCTAGGTGAAGCAAGGTATTGCTTTGAGCGTAATACTCTTGAGTAACGCTACGTTCAATCACTCCTTATAAGTTTCCAAATTATTACCAACCAATGAAGTGGAACTATGGACTTTCTACACGCCCTCCTGACGTTTACGTAGCATTTATGCTTGCTTACAATCAAAATTCATTTCGTTCCATACATTTGGTTCTCCGAATTGAAATAACTCATACTTGATATGGAGGAAGAGATATTGAAACGACCCTCCTCAGTGGGTTTGGGCGCAGGGGTGGGAATGTTTTATATTAATTTCTCATTTTTACCCGCAGATTACACTAGAATAGGCGGATTGGTTTGCTGGGGGCTGGATATTTTTTATCAGATTATAAATTATGCGCGAAGTTTTTCAGTCCACTATGATTCATCGAATAAGTTTAAGGGTTAATTTTTCCCCTTTTAACTCACGTTTTCCAATTTAAAACAAACTGGGTTCACGATGATGACGTTTTATCACTCAAGTTTCGACCTTTTGTCGTTTTCCGTTCCCAATAATTATTTTTCCCCCTTCCATGTTTCCCCAACCCAGTATTCAGATCATGCCATTTTCTGCAATTCCCAAGCTTGTTGGTGAGAACGAGGATGGATGGGTGGGAGGAGGGGGTGGATGCGGGAAAAATGTTCACATCCATTTTCTACGTGCATAGCACGAGGCTTTACACGCGACTGGTAATCTCAACGATAGCAGCCCATTTGATGCCTACTACGACAAGAATCGAGATGACGGACACGGAAAATGTCCCAATAGATATTTATACGTTTATCGCCTTGAACGCATGATTTTTCAGTAAATATTTCTACGTATTTATAAATGAGAGACTATATAACTTACGGAAACAAATATTTGTCATTACTGAACTCTCTGTTGATTTTATAAAACTGATAATATCTGCGGGTTGAGTTTGACGATTTAGCGAGGAAAAAATACTAACGGATTTCTTCAAAGTTATAATTTACGCGTATGTATCGGTATCCTTGACGTCAAACTCGAGGTGAACATCAATTCTAAGGCCACTGATATTGAGCGGAAGTGCAAGGGGGGAGGTGGGTCAAGGGGCCTTGAGATCATCCGTCAGAGGATTTCCACACGCTGTAGGGGAGGATCTGCGGAGTTTCTTCGTCCGCCTAGGGTTTATCATTGCTGCTTGTGACAGGCCAAGGTTGCTCGATGTCAACGCTTCCAGAACATTTCGAAACTTCCAAAACAGGTCTCCGCTCAGAAGATCCTCTCATAGGGTCTAGGGGTTCCTTTGCCGCCAAAAGTAGCGATTACGAGTTCCAAGTGGCGTCAAGGAGTAGCGAGCACCTCATACGGTTAGAGAACTTGACTCCTGAAGAGGAACACCAGGGGGCTTGATTGTTGGGCGGTGAGACCATCATCGTCCGTGCAAAGTTTAGCGTTTCCCACGGTAGAGTTGGCAGCCGACACACTTAAGGAAGTGTTAGTTTTGCATTTTAAGGACCACTCCTCACATCTCATTTCTCTATAATCTAGAACCAGTGACGATACCTCTACTGACCCCTTGCGTTAGCAATCATTTATTTCAAAAATATTCCCACATATTGGTGACTTATTGGTTCAATATTCCTATCACGATTGCTCTAAGCCGATTCCAAGCTTTATTTCTGAAGATGAGGAAACGTTTGAACAAAACAAATGGTACATTTCGATAGAGTAATTATGCGTTACAAGAAAGCATCAAATAATGATGACATGTAAGTTTCACTTCGCTTTAAACTTTCAGAATATTTTTTCTCTCATTAGTATTTAAACAAAAGCTCAAAACTTTTAAGACCGTACTACATCAGGTGAAATGAAATTGGAGATCTTGCATGAAATGTTTTCACCTACGTACAAATAGTATCAATTATAGAAGTACACTCGAATACCAGTTCTAATTTACACGAACAACCCATTTAAATTCATATAATATCAATACAAAGCTTTTATTATATAAACCAGCTTATTTTCTTCGAGAAGTAATCATTCCAAAACGTATCATTACTTTTCATGCCGTAAAATCACTAGATTTTTTAGTTGAATACTATGTTTCTCCAATACTTTGTCTTCCGAATATTTTTTTTTAATCTAATGCTATAGAAAATATTTAACCAATCAAACCTCAGTTACGTGGAGAATAATGAGAGATGCAGAACTTGCTCATAATAAATTTCTAGAGTATTTGAATGTATACTTATGACAATCAGATTTGTTATAAATATTATAACTGCTAAATCCTCAAAAATAAACTCATGGCTAACAAGTTGCGTTTGTCATGCTCTATCGGTGAAGTTAGTGAATGTTCTCATCAATGTACCTTTGAACCAAAAGAAACTTCGTGAAAGATGCAATTCATTTACGAAGAATTTAAGCGCACGACTCCTAGTCGTCTAGATGTCATGCAAATTTTCTTTTAATTTATCCTCGAAATTTCTATAACTTTCACTGCGACAAAGAAACGGGCTCGTAAATTTCGTAACAAAAGTCACCTTGTGGGTAAATACCTCTGTTAGTAATCCAACACTGTAACATCATCACGCTATCTCTCAAAATGATGCATAATGAGAACAAGGATCATGGGAAATAGTAAAATAGGAACAAGGAGATAACTTGTGATAAAAAATCTGGTCACATGATCCAGTTCGGAAAATACAATTATTTTGTGCTAATTGTTAACTGTTCAATTTCGGAAGTAATTGGAACCTTTATCTCCATATTTTGAGTTATTCCCATTCTCTCCCAAATTTTATCCGACTAAGCATCACGAATAATCGTTTATTCCCTTACGATCTTTAAATTCTTCCCAATAATTTTTTTCCATTTTTTTTAGCCAAGTTACATTTGATTTCCTTTCCCTTGAACTCCGTCTCTTTCCTTACCAGCACGGTGTTCAAAAGTTTACTCATCAAGCATTCTACTGCGTACTCTTTTCACATCATTCGTGAAATTCATATTCATCGCCATTAGTCGCCACGAACCTTGAGAGCTTTGATATTATTTTTTGGAAAAATCTATAATTATCACTGACTTTTAACTTGCACCAATTTTCTATGAACGCTCAATCCTTTAAGATTTGGCAATCTCGAATTGATGGAATCGAGACCACACCACAATGATTCGGGAGCCGCCGATTATGTGTAGGAGCGGAAATGAAGCAAGAGGCACCTCTAGGGTCGACAGAGGGGAGAACGAGGGGCACCTGGGCGAGAGAGGATCGGCGCCGACCGTGGTGGGGGCTGTGGGAGGAAGAGGGAAAACCCTGCGACCTGGCAACGCCGCCACCGCGGGAGAGCGGTGGGTGACGGGGGTCGAGGGGGATGAATTAGGAGTAGTGGACAGAGGGGAGTTCAGGGGGTGAGGAGCCGTGTTGTTGATGGCGATGATGATGATGATGGCGACGGTGGAAGGGTGGGCCTGGTTTACTCTGTATAAGGAGAGGGGGAGATCGGGCGGGGTGGTCGGGGCAGGGGGTGCTTGCGGAGGTTGGGTGGGGCTTGAGAGTCCCTCCCGAACATCAAAAGCCCATTCCAGTCACTCGAGGGGGATGACGCGCGGGGGTGCAAAGGGGGGGAGCGGGTGGGGGGGAGGATGTGGGAGCGGGTGTGTGTGGAAGGGTTCGGAATGGCGACTAACCCATTTTCCCCTTCGCCTCTTAATGCAGGGGGGAAGAGGGGTAGTGATGGGGGGACGGGGGCTGCTCACTGGTACTCACGCGGATTCTCCGGCATTGGCGGCGACGTCGGAGGGGGCGAATCAATGGGATGTTAAGTGCGTGTACGAGAAGGGGTGGAAGGGGGCGTGTTTTTGTACGACCTCGTGGTGTTTTTGTGTGTTCTTCCGCCAGGGGGCATTCCCCCCCCTCGTCTCCTTCCCCAACCCCTCTTTCTCTCTCTCTCTCTCTCTCTCCACGCCCCTTTCCCGCCCCAGACTGTTCCCGCTGAGTGCCCCCCGCGGCGACGTACGCGTGTCAACATCGCGACGATTCAGAGAGTCGGGAGTCCCGTTTTTAAACGACACGGCACGCCATTACCTGCATTTACCTACTTAATACTTGTTGAAATTCCAGCGGCACGCTTCACCCGCTGAACGATATCTTCGATAGAGTTCATGACCCCCAAATTAGGATGATTCTCACACGACCCAATCGGGAGTGTTGCGGGGTGCAAGGACGTGACACAAGGCCGAGCTTGAAATCCTGCAATTGGGCACGAGACTCAATCATGCATTCCCTTGTAACGAGTGTTTTCTCTGTGAACACCTGCTTCTTTTTTTCACGTCCCTTTTGGCCTCTCCCCCTTTCTTCAAACGCCCATCTCCCAAAATCCCATGAAAACCTACGATTTCCCCTACCCCAATTGTCTGCATAGCACTATTACCTGTTTCAGAAAGCTGACTTTCTTCCATTCCATTCTCCATACCCGCTTCTCACAATCTTTGTGTTACTTCGATTTTATTTCCCCAAACTCCAAGTTTCTAAAACACGTATCATTTTGTAATTTGAGATGACGACTAACCTTCACTTTTCTGAGGTATTGTCCTCGACTAAAGCCAACAGGGTTTTGTTCAGATGAATTGCATCCAACTAAGAAATTAGTATCATCCATACATTTCAACCAAGAATATTTTATTTGAGTCGGGAATTCAAATAGAGCATTATTTAACTCAAAATATATTGGGATGTAAAAAAGAGAAGAATCCTTAAATACGCGTTGCTATGGTAAACAGCCAAACAAAATGTCACCATTTTCTGTACAGTTGTCGCTCGTTCACAGCATACCGACCATGAGAGTTTTTTAAATTAAATTTTGGTGGAAAATATATTTTCCAAACAATTTAGGACAAATGTAGTACATTAAATATAATTTTTTTTAATATTTAATTTTTTACTTCTTGTGCGAAATAGTTTTGACGAAAATCTCGTTTTTATCAAACTATTCACGAACTTCCTCCAAATATTTTGTTAATACTATATATTCTCAACTACTGAAAAGTCATTGAATCTTATTACTAGCATAATATTTTAAGTAGCATTAAATTTAGGACAGTAAATATAAGATTTGATAGATGACATTTAGGTTAAATATATGACAAAAAATTTCCAGTAACCACCGCAATATCATCTTGTTGTGCTATGTCACAGAGTTGAATAAAAAAATCATTTCCATCTTTCAGTGACTCTCTCAAACATTCGCACGCTCCCTATTACTGTTGACTCTTAACCAAAAACACTGTCCCTCCTTTCACCTCCACGGGTACACCTTTCCCTTCCAATATCTCCGTAGTGTATGCATGTCATCTCCATCCAGTGTCCATCTCTATCCATTTGCCGACAGCCTCTCTCTCTTTTCCCCTGCCAAGACCAACGCCGACTCGCTTCTATTCCGCTCCATCCAATCCACTCAATCCAATCTCCTACAAATCAACATCTCGAATGCTTCCTGTGACCTTTACGTCCTGCTCCCTTACCTCTCAGGTCTTGCGTGAGAACCTGGAAGTTCAAAGGTGAACGTAAAACATTACTGGGTCGTAATCGTTATTAGAGACGGTGAGAGCCCGTGGACTCGCGCGGAGTAGTGGCCACCATTTTTGACGGGATAGATGTTTCCCGTATTAAGGAGCATGTAGTCATCTTTCGAAATACATAAGTTATACGCTTGGGCTTTGGGAGGTGTCTACTCGGCAGACTCGCTAATACTGAAATGGACGGGAATTCCGTCGATTGCACTTTCTTTACTGACATGCTTGCATCGATGGGAATGGATAAGTCATTGACCGCACTGTCCACAAAGGAATTTCGTTGCTTCTGTCGGCTCTACTCCCCTGTATTTGCTTTACTACTCACTTCTTTGGGTTCTAGGGTTGGACTGTCGGTGAAACACCAATCACGCAACGGGGAATATTTTAACGTTTAACTTATCACCTCTTCCTTTGTTGCAAAGTTCATCATATTGTTTCTTCATATTGATTCCAATACTTCTATCAAACTGGCTTTCCAATGCGCTCAGTAATAAATGCGATGCCTTGGCTGCATGGCTAAATGAAGCTTGACCTAGTTCTACAAATGTAATGAAAGTAATGCTAACCTAACTGATTTTATGAATTTCCCACCTACATTCAATCCTTTGTTTAGTTGGGAATTTCAATATGGATTACTAATGAAAAGCTGGGTTACCAAAATTAAAGCTTTAAAAAATGTATGATCAGTGGACTCAGTTAAAAAAATTTAAATGTATGCCAAATTCAGTTCGGGGAAAATTATTCCGGGGTAAAAAGTCACCCAATCGATGAATAACCCCTAAGGTCTTCCCCATACAAAGTTTCCTTCGGACATTCCAAACCGTAATTATGCAGATATAAATATATTTAATGAGTTCGTGAGGAACATTTCCGGGGACTATTGAGACATAAACTCCGTTAATACAACTACCTGTGGATAATATACTGCAATGATGTAAAGGATTTCTCCGGTTTTTCTCCGCGTTGGTCCATCTATATGTATTACAAAGACCGGTTCGTATAAATTGGCTGGAATGGCTGTGAAATCGTCATCGTGGAGAGGAACTAACATGGAGGAAACCCCGGAAGTCCTTCTTCGTCATCATTATCACTGTACGGAAAACTTCGCTTCAAAGGTGAATGTGTGGTTGTGGAATGCAGACCTTGAGCATAAACTATGAATTGCTAAAATAATAAATTGTAAAAAATGTCCGTATTACATCATATTAGCTTAAATTATTTCGTTTTCATAATTTAGACAAAAATGAAACCTTTTTTCTAAAAAAGTATTTCATGACTCCTCTTACTCATTGCCTGGAAGTTTATTACATCGTTTATTGAATTTTCTTAAATTCAATTTATGCTTCCTGGCAAATCAAATGATCTAAATAAGCATTTAAGTATGATACAGTTAAAATAAGATTTCACAAAACTCAGATTTCAATGCTTTAGCAACATTATCTGTTAAATATAGATCTGATGATGATATTAAACATTGAAATTCATGTTGGTTGTAAAATTATTTTACCTATGATATCAATTTTAAAAGCTAATTTGAACTATTAAGAGAATACCAAAATTTTTTAAAGAATTTGTTTTACGAACATCACTGGAATCATATTTTAAAGCACGCGTAATAAGAGCGGATAGGAAAATTTTTTGTAACAAAAATTGGTACATATTTCTATCTCCAAGGCCATTTTTTAATTATGAATACATGATTAAGTGAATTGAGATACTATGTATGGAATAAATTTGTGTGTGAGTTAGTCACAACTTATATAGTTACTGCCGTCGTAGGACCTTTTTTGAAGTGGCAATTTAAATGAAAATAGATCACCGAAATCAGATAGGTTTTCTTTTGCCTGGAGTCCCCTCATAGAACTTGAAGCCAATATTTTGAATTTTTCTCCACTAATTTCTCCTCAAGTCTCCGAACCTGATTTGCCGAGCTTAACATAAAATGTATCGCGTATCGTTGCTCCGTGGACCGTGGAATCATGGATATGTGACGAAAACCTCGAACAAGGCTCCACTCTCGCAGAGATCCCCATACCGTAACGGCCCGTAGACAGTTGTCGCGGATCGCGTTGATTTTCTAAGAACCTTCCACCACCTATTTTTTCTCAAATTACCCCACTTCAGGCGTCCACGTTGGTTGGAAAAAATCAATCCACTTGTTTTTTGGGCAGAGCCTGTAATGTAGCACTTGGATAAATTTCGATTTAGCAATGCAAATAGTAACTATTGACTGTTTCCTAAGGGAAAAATTCTACAATCCATTTCTTATTACATACTTCCTTACATCATTCCTACCAATGACACTGAAACTAGACCATTATCTTAGAATTCCTGCCCGCATTGAAAATTTGACTTAATGGAAGATATTTTTGGGTAATGTCCATTGGGAATCATCTGCATTATACACATTATATCTTTAACAATTTATTTTTTAATGTCCCCTTTAACACGAATAACTCATTATGCAACGAGAGTAAGGTATCATACGAAATTAATATTCAAAGGCTTACGGAGACCCTATCTTTTTTCATTCAAACTGGTATTTATTACATAGTCAACGATATAAAATTAACTACTTAAGATATCCTGGCAATCCGAATAAGCGTGATACCAAGAATAAATAGACGTTTAAATAATGATAATAACACAGTAACCTCAAATTATTCACATTGCCTAATTATATGCCTATATTTATCATTAATTCCAAATATGGATTTTTTCGCACAACGTTCTCCATTTTTGTGGCATAAAATAATTAAGCGAACGTCTATATTTGGCTAAAAACGTTTGAAACATATTTATGAGCGTGTTAGCAACAAAAACTTGGTAATTATTACTCTATTATAGTATTATTACTATTATAGTAATTATTACTCTTTTATATCACGTTTATTTTGGATTAACAACCATTTTTTCGGATCTTTGCCCATATATCCTTATTTTCTCTTAATAAGGATTTTTTTTCATTACTATGAACATTATTGTCATTGCGCAGGCTTCACCCCATCCTTGGATGTCTTCCAGTCCTTGATTTCTTATCTAAAGTTGTTCATGTTCAGTACGTCTTATTGTGTTATCTAGCTCAGCCTTAAACCTTTCGCGGCTTATTTCTGCCACCTTGGTTTGCTGTTGAGCTCTAAAGTTAGTGTGAGGATCCTCTTTGTCAGCCTGTTGTCGTTCATGCGGAGCATGTGGCCGAAGGAGGTCCATCTCGTCTTTCTGATGGCATTGTTATCTTCCCATAACTGTTTTTCGCGTCAGCATACACTCTGAGCTTGCTTACTTCCGTTTTTATGGACCTCGAGATCAATCTATTTCTCTATCCCCTTCACGGAGCCCAAAAGTTTTTGCTTCGATGTCTTCCTCTACATTAATCAAAGAATTACCTTCCTTATTAATAAAGAATTTATACATTTTTTTTATTATTTCAGTTCTCTTCATAATAATGCAACAATTTCAGAGTGTAAAAATCATTCGTCTTGACTGGGATTCGAACCCAGATCCCTCAATATCCGCTCGAGAGCTTTAACCACTTAAGCTACCGAGGCGTCTTCTTAAACTCTGAAATTTTGGGTCTTTTAAAGGAACTAGATGTTGTGACGAAATGCCGTACATACAATTTCATAGGCATTCGTAGACGTGCACGATCCGCCACAGTCCACGAGGTTACAGCCAACTTTAAACACTTATGGTGTTTATGCTTTCACAAATTCCAAAGAAACTGCGGGAGATGCCGCAACAGTAACTTTTAACGGAGTCATCCGCTAATGTGCATTTCAATGCAACAATTTCAGAGTGTAAAAATCATTCGCCTTGACTGTTCCTCTGACATCTTGTTCCTTTAAAAGCCCCAAAATTTCAGAGTTTAAGAGGACGCCTCGGTAGCTTAAGTGGCTAAAGCACTCGAGCGGATATTGAGGGATCTGGGTTCAACTCCTAGTCAAGGCGAATGATTTTTACACTCTGAAATTGTTGCATTGAAATGCACTTTAGCGGATGACTCCGTTAAATGTTACTGTTGCGACATCTCCCGCAGTTTCTTTGGAATTTCTCTTCATAATGGCGGGATGTTAAAATTTACTAATTCATATTCCTTCTTAAACGAATATGCATACGGAAATAGTCAAATGAAGACGATATCCATCAATTAATGTGCGATTGTAATGTCATTGGTTGGCTAATTACGTTTTATTTCTTTTTGTACTTCAAGCAGCTACGCTTTTTACGCTATTATATTTTTGCTCAAAAAGTTTTAAAAATTGAATTTGCTTTTCCAGATGTGATTTTTATTACATATTACACAAAAAACTGGGTGAGGACAACACTGCTCAAAAGTTGAGACACATGTGTATACTGTTTTAGCCTTGTATAGATAAAGAAACTCTGAACACTAACGATTAGTTAACTTATTCACAATGGAAATACCATATTATAATTAACTCTACGCAAAACAGCAACTTAGGTTCACCCAGCGCCAAGAAGACGATTTTGATGCATCGACTAGTAGACTCGACACACTTTTAAAGACATAAATCTCTATAAACGGGAACTATGTGGTACACGCGAGAAAATACCCCTAGAATGAAAGAAATCTTAAGGCATTTTTACGTCTTCTATCGGGCTTGATAGCATATCTTAGGTGGTAATGAAACTTAAATAATTAATCAACATGGCTATTGATTTTGCTTATCCCTAAATAAAAAAGAACATGAAAAGGAACAAATTATGATAGCTCCTGACGTAATAGCGATAAATAAGGCCATCATGAGTCCAAAAATAAATTTCATATATTCCAAATCCTATCGCAATTTATTCCAAATGGAGAGATAATGCTTAATTTGAGAAATAATGACAAGATGCGATGATAATGGGAAATATTTTCAAGATAGTCACTGATTTTTAAGCGATTGTGGAATTTTTCTCATAATTAATTTGAAATTCAAATTTTCCTTAACTACCTGCAAAAATTTTTATCATTAATAGCGTTATCTGAGATTCATGAGATTATGCATTAGATAATCTTATATGGAGTTAGAAGCTTCCGCGTGGATAACGTAACCTCAAACCCAATCCACTCTATAACAAGCGTAATTTATAAGAATACCCTTATCGCAGCTCCTATGCGATCACGTTTGATTTTCGTTTGCCTCCATGTCACCGAGGCCAACGGTCCAGGCAGATGATGAAAGGATGACGGGAAATGCAAATTTATTGAATTTACATGAAATTTTTAATCCACCACCTTGTGGGCTCTTCGTTGAACTACTTTTTATTCAAATAGTGAAACTTTTTAAATATTGCGCGACTATTTTTACAATAATATACATGTATGTATTGTAATAAATTCAATCGATAACAAAATAATAATTTCGAGGTTTGGATTATCTGGAGTCTGAAAAATTTAACAGACGCTCAAGATAAAATCAACGAAATCAAACTACGTGACTATTATAACAAATTTTTATCCATTAGATAAACCTCAGTAATCAACTGGGAGTTTGGTTTGAAAAATAAAGCTAACCTTGTATTTATTATTTCAGGATTTAAAATCAATGTTGAGGTGCGTTAATTTATTTATTTCACTTGCAGTGCACTTGAAAAGATCAGGAACTCGAAAAATCACGTCACATCATTCGTGAATCTGTAGATGCATCACCTCCAGGTCAGTAACCAAGTCACTCCCTTTATTAGACTAGTACGTTTTGGTTGATGTCACGTTTTCATCTTCTACAAGATATTCTTTTACTGATCCGTAAGCTGTCGCGAAATAAATATTTAAAGGTCATATCAGGGTATAGGCGATGAAATAAATGCATTTCCATGCTCAGAATCAGATCTTTTCGTCCGTGCGCCGCGTAAAATGACAAATTTTAGTACAAAAGTATAGTTTTTCCAGAATAAAAGTTTGATGCAATTAAAGCACCTCACACTATACAAATGCAAATTCTATTTCTGATCCTCATCGCAAACCGTCGTAATGAACTTGACATGCCAAGCAAAACAAAAGAAATTACAAGTCCCAATTAGGATCCCGTTCTGCCCGTTGCTACGAGGTCAGTCTAATGAATGAAACCAGTGAATAGCCATCTCGTCCTACTTTTGGTCACCTTATCTAAGCTGCATCTGCCCTTGTGCTAGCAGATTACGCTTCCTTCTATTTCCCTTTGGCTACTGTTCCCGCGTCGTAATCAATAGACCGGGAGTGCGTCCTTACCAAGCAAAATGGTTGTTTGCACGGAAGAAATAGGTCACTCGTTAGTTCTGAGCGTATCATAACAATCTCTGAGATGTGGGACTCCAAGATGCACAGCATTCGGGATAGGAAGAGAGAGAGGTGAAGCACAATTTCTCCTCTCCAGATATATAAGTTCATCATCAAAGAAAGCAATGACACTATAATGGTAAATTATTTCATATGAACGCCAGGCGTTCAGTGCGTGTGTATTCCATACTGTGGAAACAACAAAGGTATCTCAATTGAAATATTATATCCGCATTTTTACTAAAATATTAAAAAAGATATTTCAATACAACTGCGGAGGTTTACAAAATATTGTTTCCCTAATCATAGTTGCGTTTATTTTCTTAACTCTTTCCTAATGATTGGAAGAGCCAAGTGTTAAATCCACGCAAACAGTAAAGGAAATAAAAATCTGTGTAAGATGCCACATGTATTTTTGCAAAGCTTTAGGAAAAAAAAGTTAAAATTTGTAAAGCTTTAGGAAACAAGTAAAACCTAGAATACTATCTGTGACCATAAGGAGAATAAATGCTTGAATCTGAAGAATATTCCGGCAGGTATTTCATTATTTACTTCAAATCAATAATTTATTAGAATTTATCTCCATTTTTCTTGATCTCAACCACTCCCAATCGGCAAATTAACTCTAGTATCTAATCACCATATTCATTAAAAATAAACCGTGCGCTCGAAAGATGGACTGAACGAAAGGAAATATCGTTCCATAAGCCAATCGTTTAAGATGCCCAAAATGATATTTGATAAATATCGATCCATATGATCAATCCTAATGATCAAACATCCATCTTTGGTGGTTGATATTTCGCCTATCTTCCCATTATTATTTTCTACTGTTCTTTGTGCATTCTACATTGCTTATTTGCATTTAAAAACTTAAACTTATCTTCCTTCCTTTTACCCTCTTACCTGACATTTTTCCTTGAATAATGGCCTTTAACATCCAGCTACCCCATAATATTTCTTCCCCGTATTTCTTCTGCCATTTTCGTGTAATAACTATCAACAGTCTCACTTTTCTGATCATCTTTTTTAAAAACACTCCTATTCATTCTTTGCCTCCAACACTTCTCTACATAATAAATTATGACTTTAAAAAATCGAATTATAACCGCGGTCTCGTAAATTGATCGCCCATAAATTTTACATTTAGGCAATGCAGATAGTCGTATATTATAATTAGTTTACAATAGAGTAACAGGAATAAATCTTCAAGATTTCCTATTCCCAACCCTTTTCACCCCTCATCCACTGCGACTCACGATCATTATCGTACGAGGTCAGCTTTTTTTTCGCGTGTAAAGTGTTTTTCGTGGCCCACCGGGATTTGATATCTTGCGTGTAAGATGCAGAATGTCGTCGCAATGCAGTTTTTCCGACAAATTCAAGAACGGTGTCACCTCCGTGGACGTGTGTGTGGCAGCTGGAGAACACGCAAGCCATTCACCACCGAAAACACGTCCTAGGTGATAGCTCTATGTGTGTATGTGTGCTAGCTTTTCAACGTCCGAACAGGGAAATGAACACCACCCGGTACACCCCGTGTCTCTTACCACCGGCTCCCCTTCCTTTCGTACCCCTCCCATGGCGACTTCTCAGGCAACCGCACGTTTCAACTGTAAAATTTGGCCCTCAACTTCGAGAATTTCTCCCATATCTACGACGCGACGCAAGCCGAATTTACGCTTGTCCCACGTTCGCCCGAAATTTATTTTTCCTAACCAAAGTTTCATGATGGAGCTCTCTCTGAAACACAGGTTAGGGCAGAACACGTCTATCGCCTGCCATTAGAATTTATCCTTGTCGTGAATAAGCGGCGGAATATCTAAGTGACGGGACTCAAAAAAATGCACGAAGGAGATGGCAAGCAATGAAGTGATGAATGCAGCAGGGGAAACGAGTAAGTTAGGAGGAATTCTTAGGGGAGTCATAGTTTTGGAGAGAAGAAGGTATCATTCCGTAAATAAAAACCTAGATAAAAGAAAGGAGCGTGGTAGAGGGTGGAAAATAATCGGTATTTTAGAGCGAACAAAGGAATAAAGAAAGTTTGTGGATCGGAAAAATTTAAAATGAGTGAATTGAAATGTATTCATGTAGTACGATGCTTAAGAACATGATTGCGAGTGCCACTTTTAGAGAAAAGTTCAAAGCTTAAATGTTATCTCCTGACTGGCTCTGTTATCACTTCTCTGTAATGGAACAGGTTCATTAAATTTGTCCAGGTTAACATTGGTTATATCATTAGCTTCCATATAATGAATATGTACATTCATGGTCTCTCTCTAACAAATAATTTGTGTAAATGACGCTGGAAAATGAATTGAGATGATAGTCTAAGATCAATAGTGACTGTGAAATTGATCGGGACCCCGCTCTTTCCTATTTGATAAACGATTCATTATTAATCGAAATTATCATTCCAAATTGATAAAAATAGTTTGTTCAGGTTTGGTGATGACCAAAACAGCCAACTGAGAAGACATCTTTGACCCGGCACAAGGGGTTGTCCAATAGACTTAAAAGAATCCCAAGATCCAATGATCGCTGAATACGGAAGGTCTATGATGAATTGGGAATAGAATAGTCTCTACTTACCAAAGAAAGAAGTAATATTTGTACTTCCTAGGCAAAAATAAATGCCGGACCTTCAAGGGAGTAGATATTTTTTTAAAACATAAATTCGTACTATGATTAAACGTCTTTGTAAATTTAGCCAACGCATTCCTTCGGTGAAAAAACTAAAGAGAGTATCCAAAATGTAGTCATTCCAATACCATTTGTTAAGACTATATTTTGTATGTATTGGTTAGACGACCATCGCGATGTGCTTTCTTATAATGGAGAAACCGCAACTTTAATGGAGGTTCAAATTAGAGCAAAGTGACGTCTAATTAGGAAATTCATCGATTGAAAAATTCGGTTCAGGAAAACTAAATAAAAACATTATTTTTGCCGAAAACAAACTTTTTTGCCGATAAATATTGAATGTGTATTAGGCCAATAAGGCTCGTCTCTTCTTCTGGCTATGCGTACCACGAAACGCACTGTTCTTATCATTTATGATGTTGTATGATTTATTACACTACTATCCTTTCCTCTGTGTGCCTATTTCTCAATTGGTGGGTGAAACAGCTCCCTAACGCCATCTCTTGGCCAAAGAATCGGGGCACATGGTTGCATAAAGCATCGCAGATCTCAGCGTAAATTACGTTTCCTGGATAGCTCAAGTGGTTAAGAGCCTCCGCCCGACAAGTGGAAAGATCCGGAGTTCAAGTCCCGGTCTAGGAGATATTTTTACACTCGTGATCTGCTTGATTCCGCCTTCCCCACTTCTCCTGTGTTCGTCCTTTATGTGTGTTCCTATCTCATTTCCTTATATCTATTTCTATGTAAATGAGTATATATAAAATATATATATATATATATATAAATTTATATATATATAAACACATATAATATGTTATGCATGATGATATTAAGAAAAGACTCGTAAAAACTTTCATATGGAGCGTATTAATGCACGGCCGGAAACGTGGCCATTGAAGCAGGAGGATAGACGTAGGTTGGAGGCTTTTGAAATATGGGTGTGGAGAAGAATGGAGAAGGATAAATGGAGAGAGAAGGGAACAAATAAGTACTTGGTATGGTGGGCGAAGAGGGGGGTTTGTTGGGAGAAATCGTATGGAGGCAGGAAAAATGGATGTTGGGCATATTGATCGGCAGTGGGATGTTGAAGACTACAATGGAGGGGAGAATGTTAGGCAAACGAGGAAAGGACGGGAAGAGGATAGGAATGTTGGACGCGATGAAGGGAGGAAGGAAGTATCCAGAGATGAAGAGGGACCCGATGTAGAGTAGGTTGCTGGATTGTGTTTTATTAGGAGTCACAAAATATTTATTTGGTAATTGTGGCTGTCCAAACCCGACTTTAATCGGTGATACATTATATATATATATATATATATATATATATATATATATATATATATATATATATATAATTATATATAATATATATAAATATCTTCGAAATGGAACGCTCTTCGGCGAAGCACAAATATATAAAAACACAGAACACAGATGCAGATTTTTAGAATATAGAGACACAAAGAAAGGACACTCACAATTTGTTATTTGGCGTTTCGATAGCTCGGCTGTCGTCTTCAGAATCTTTCTTCCTTCTGAAGACGACAGCCGAGCTGTTGAAACGTCAAATAACAAATTGTGAGTGTCCTTTCTTTGTGTCTCTATATTCTAAAAATCTGCATATGTGTTTTTATATATTTATGCATATATGTACACACACATACATATGTACGAGTATATCTGCACCGGACTCTATTTTCCTTATCGTACCTTTTGTGGCCTAACCTACTAAAATAGTGTGGGGTCATAAAAATTCCCTTTGTGTCATTGTTAAACTGCATGGAGATGGAGTTGGCAATCCTTGAGATACAATAAGTTTGTTTGGATCACAAAGAAGGGATGGCGTAACAAGGAAAACAGAGAGATAAATACGTCGTCTAAATCATAAAGAAAATTAGACGAAGGAACTATCAGCATGTACAATTGAATTGGATATGGTGAAGATTGAAGAGACTTAATAAACCTACTTGCATCTTCGACCTGAAATACTATGGATGAAGGAAAGTGACCCCTGGCACACATCCTATGCAATGAAAATTAAGGCCAGACACCGAACACATCTTGTCCGTGAAAGCATGACAATCAGAAGAGGGAAATTTAAAAAGTTTTCGCAACTGTGGGAACGGGAAAGGAACCGGAAGGGGTCCCAAAGACATCTTTTCCACACTACTCTGCAAGCCGAAAACCAATCTCATTATGCGCTGAACCAGACTAATTAATTCCATCCTACACTTATAATCGCGTTATATGCAAGCCCTCGTCTTCAGAGTAGATAAAATATAAATTTAGGTTTCCAAAGGGATTTTTTCCGCTTGCGCAGGCTGATTTCGTGCCCTTGGCGAATTAAAAAGAAAAGTACAAAGAAAAAAAAATATAAATTTCACTTGCCTTTCGAAATTGTTTCCACGCGTAAAAACTTGGGAAAGGGTTTCGCGTCTTTTCGTTGGGCGTTTGCGAAAATATCGATTGCCTCTCTAAACAAATCGAGTCCGAAATCCGGTCATTTATATTTAAATGCGGCCGCAATGGAAGTGGTTATTTATAAACATCGCTTCGCTGTTGGATGACGTGAAGCACGTTAGCGTCGTGAATTTTTTTTCGGAATAATTTTACGAATGGAGAAACTTAAAAGAGAGTAGGTATGGACCGAAGGAGACTTATAATGAACATAATAAATGAACGCCCAGATGTTTTTCCTTTTGAACAAGCTTAAGTTAGGCACTTAGTCTAAGGATTGCAGTAACTGATAACCATTTCACGCAATCAGCGTTAAAGATGGAAACTAGGCAAGATGGGACGAGAACCAACGTAAATAATACGGAAGTAAAGAGGTTACTAAGAAATAGGGGTAGTATGTTAAACTTTATAATCGTTGGGAGAAACCTAGATCAGGTAAAACACACACACACTCATATATTATAAACAAGATGGCATAGTAGAACATAAAATAAAATAGATCACACATAAAAGGACACTCACTTTTCAGATTGTTTGAGCTTTCGGCCATCTCTGAGGCCTTCTTCAGGTCAGTCTGACCTGAAACAAGACCTCAAAGAATGAATACATATACAAGTTCAAGTATACAAGTACATTGTATATGTATAGTACACATTTTACAACAAGATATTTTGGAAAAGAAGCAGACAAACTAGAAAAATAACTTTGCATGGTTAGGGGGAATTAGAAGGAAGCAATCGATAATTAGAAGTTTGAGTTAGGATGCATAAGAAAGATTAAATCGAACCTTAACATTTACTGTAGATCTCTAGGCTCAAAAAGCTGGCTTTTCAGTTCAGAAGGTATGTGAAGATTGAAAGCTTTTCTTAAGTGGCGGCGGAGATGATTGGCCAGAGCAAAATTGAAAAAAGGGGGAGTGGTAAGAAATTGTCATCAATGAAGAGAGCAGAAGGCGAGAGCATTGAATATGAGAAATTTGAAGAGTGTGGGAACGTTTGATTTAGAAAATTTTGAGCCCTAGTCTATTAAATAGAAGGAAAGCTATATGATGGACAGAGAAAAAAGAGGGAGTAGGTGTTTTAGATGTGATGAAAAGAGGTAAAAACTAGGCAAAATTAAACATAGAGTTCTTGTAGAGTCATTGTTTTATGTTTGGTGTGTTTAGCTGAGCCGTCGAAGTTTAGAATCAGTAAATATTTGTGTCCATCCGTAAACTTCATTATTTAGAGGAGCACCATTAAAAAATTTTTCATTGATGAAAATGATTAAACACCATACAAATTTGGCTACTATGTTATAATCTAGAGAGTATGCCGACATAAAATTCTCAGATTGTTCCCACAATATTTTAATGCTCGGAGAAACCGTTCGTATTCTTCAATGTAACAATTTCAGAGTGTAAAAATCATTCGCCCTGACTGGGATCCCAGTCAGGGCGAATGATTTTTACACTCTGAAATTGTTGCATTGAAGATGCACATTAGCGGATGACTCCGTTCAAAGTTACTGTTGCGGCATCTCCCGCAGTTTCTTTGGAACGGTTCGTATCTTCACAACCAATCAATAACCAGATAAATAACCCCACGTTTATTATGGCTTTCTTATTACTTACATGATACGAATTAAATTAGTAGATCAAAAATATAGTCACATATATGACAAAACTTGTTAAATATCTGCAAAGAAGAGGAATAAAATGAGACATTCGAATAAATTTTCGAAAGGGTGTACATGAGCAATAATACTATCCTGACAAATTCTGTACTTCAACCCTATAGTAAATTCAGGTTATGTGCTTCAGGAACAAAAAAATGGTAATTTTTACACAAAAAATTCATAATTTCAAGGTTATTATGCCAGTGGTCGCTTATTTTAGCCTCTGCTTTCAATCGATAACCACTGACAGAAAAAAACTCCGCCACAATATTTACAGAAACCTTCTCACTGGGCCAAAATGCTCTCTATACTATATTTCATTCATGAAACCTACAGGAATACAGGAATATGGATATGTATTTCAGACTAGCAGTAAGGCTTCACTTGTGTATTCCATTTTTCATCAAAATTCTCACACAGAACCTTGCTCTAAAATTTCTTTTTTATAGTTATCGAGTGGAATAAATCAATCATAACCTACGTTTCAACTCTCAAAATAGTGTATCTAATAATAACGCGACACGTTCTATTTGTATTTGCAAAATGACTCTAAAAGGTCGTTCTTTCTTGTTTATATGTGGTTTACTTGCGAATTTATATATTTTTCAGACTTCCAAATAGTTTACGCTCCGGATGCTTAAAGTATGAAAATTTTTCACGTAATATTCGCACATTTATGGCCTAATATCCAAGTATGACTTCAGGTCACGAACGTCAATACATTATGACTTTATGTAACTTGAGTTCGAACATCTAATTTTGTAGAACTCTTTCTCAATCACAAAATTTTGATCTTTTCTCTAATTTCCTGAGTTGTTTCTCATTGATATACCCTGGCAGTATACTAAGCTTCCATATGAAATAAATATATATATTCGGTTTTATAACTTTTATTGATTATTACCTATGTTGAATTTTCGTGAGGAGTATGATATCACTAGGTTCCTCCATAATTAATTGTTTGAAGTGGTCGCTCAGTCACTTAATTTTAGAATAAAATTACATTTTATAAGGGGCATAAACCAAAAAATACATATTTTAACTCATTAATCCTTTCAGATGAAATATTTCCGTGATCTGATGCATATAATTTGAGAGATGAGCTTTGATAACATAGCTGTTGCAACCGAATTCTCTACCCACTTGGCTGCCACGTAACCCTGGGTTTTGAAATATGGGTCCGTTAATGTCCGTTTGATGGAAGAGAGCGTTTTGAAAGGCAAGAATATTTATTGGCAATGGAACTATACATATCTTGCCATTATACGGCTGATGGCCAATATTGAGGCTCCCTTAATCATCTGCAGTACACTTTACACATGGTCCGTCAATCGAATTACAGTTTAAATATTTTAGCAATTGCTGAGTATAAATTTACCATCAGGGTATACCCTCTGCGGAGAAATATCCCAAATTTAAACTGGATAGTTGCATATGCCTATTGCCAGATCTTTTGTATTTTTAAGTTTCATGGATATTTTTTATTATTTTTAAAAGATTTGTCAGTCTTTTTCATGAAAAATGGACGCATACTGAATAGACAAATGTATTTTCGATTACGTATTCACATACTATGGCAAACACATTAAATTTTTGCACAGTTCTGCTCATGGCCTTAAGGAATGATTAAACATTTCCAAAGAAAATCTTCCGCCAGGGTTACGGAATAAAATCATCCCATTACATTCAGTTTCAAAATCATGATTTTTAATAAAGATGATTTTCGCCGACTAAGCGTCCGAGTTGAATGATTAAAATGGTGACCGAATTCAAACATACGTATATGGAAATGGAATGATTATCATCGTGTCAGCATTTTTTTCTAAAGGTAACACAACACAAAATAGCATCTGAAATAGTATTTAACGAAGAATTATGCAGATTAATAAGAAATATTGGGTATATTTCAAAAAAATAACTTGCACATTCATATTGATATTTTTCAATTGAAATAAAGGTGGTAAAACTAACAGACACTTCACTCATCTGATTAATACCCTGAGTAAATGATACCATATTGATTTTATTAACGTAAAATAAATTTCTGATTAAAGATCACATAGAAGCTTAATAATATTTTAGATCGAGTGAAGAATTATTAACCATTGATAGGTAGGAATAGAGGACGTTCAAAGAAGGGAAACACTCGGAGGATGGATGTACCTCCCGGTTACCTAAATAATCATTTAATTGGAAAACGCTATAATTTAACGCTTTTTTATGGGATTCGCGCTAATAAATAAGTATAATGACTATTACAATTAACAAATTTTGAAGAGCAATTATTTTATTATGATTCATTCTACGACTTTTTAACTAATTTACGACAAAGCCCCCGTAGCTAAAAATTAGAGCAAACTTAAAATCATTGGACTGATTCATGGAATCCGTATTCATAAAATTCCAATACCTGTGACTTGAATCATGCCTGGGCGCTATCCTCCGCTCATCAGCGCAGTAGTACTTCTGTCCCCTAAGAAAAATCTAGAGGGAGCGAAACCGTAACGTAAACCGTAAACGTAAACGGTTAAATGCAGCTGGTCTTCAGGTTCGTACTCTGCGGGGGCTAACTAATTTGTTTCCTGCGGGATTGAATAGATACACACGTAGAGAACGTATATCTTGCAACCAAATACGCCCGCACTCAGTGGATTGCGCTTTTATTTTCGGATCGCGAGCCGATGGATTGTGTTTTAACATGGTAGCTGACGCTTAATAAATTTTAACTTAAAAATACACAAGCTAAACATATATGCTTTAAACTTTCAGGCTTAACTTCGTGGAATTGTTTGATGTCCATATTAAATGAGTTAGCAATTTTAAATAAAGTCTGTAAAAAATAATAAAAAATTCTCTAGAAAGTTACAAATTCATTTAAAATGGAAAAGCTAAACATATGTTTGGGTAATACTTTATTGCTGAGAGGGAAAAAGTAATTGCGTAGGATTTCCTGTGAAATTACGGGAGTTAAGAGCAGAGCGCGCCATTTTCTGGACGTGTCTCGTGTTTCTAGGCTTCAGGTAACATTCGATAAATTATTGGATTTACTCCAGGATATCCTCGTTGAATAACCAGCAACCCCCATTAAAGTCCTCCAGCAAGAGAGAGATAGAGGTATGCAAAAGATTTATATTGCAACGTTTTAAAGTTTCGTATTCCCTATAACCGATAACAAGTTAGATATATTAGTTCTTAACTTTTTGTGGTACAAGGGACAACAGAAAAAATTCCGTCATGTCCAGAGTTCGAGTCAAAACAGCAGAAGGGTTAGCTTTAATTAGCTTCCCATTTTAGCTAGCATTTTAGAAAGTCATTAGGTAACCAGTGACGAGGGTTGAGAGCAGAGTCTATATAATAGAAGCGCCAGGGAGGCGGTTATAATACATTTCTTCCTTTCAACCCTCAAAGGAAGGGTCACTGAAAGTGCTTTCATAGGCCCAGTTTCGATATCATGCAGGTCATTTCCTGAAAAACAATGTACAATAGATCACTGCTCATCTGCCTTTACCCTTAACCGTTTCCCCTCGCTGGTCATTAAATTCATAAATTATTCCATTAACTTTTCGTTGCTCCGCTGTTTAGAGCAGTTTGATCAAAGTGAGTGCTTGTCAGTCACAAAGTGTAGTCCCGCACACAACGATAAGTCAAAACTGTATTAATTAACAATGCCATTAGCATTGTTGGTAAACAATATCATTATGTTGGTAAACAATACCCTTATGTTGGTAATTCACGAAGTGGTGTTTAAATCGCTGTGTGATAACCTGTAGAACGAAAGTCAATGGACTATAATTGACAGAGATACATGACAGGAAAGAATTTTTGGCCTTAAAACATTGATTAGTGCAGAAAAAGTAAAAAAAAAAAAATCGAACCACAATGATCGCTTGAAAGGTGCCTTTGATGGTATAAATTAATGATTTTATGCTCATTTTTATTTTTTGTTAAGCATTGATACTAGGATTTCTTCTCAAAATATCGTTCTTGTAGTATCTAATTGCTATATTGCTATGGGACATAATATCGTCTATTAAAAATTGCATGTTAATTAATGCCAGTAATAAATAAATGAGATATATCAAGTCGCATTATTGCTGTATCATTGTGGTCTTCTTTTGATATAAATGACCTAAAAATAAGATTAATTATAAAGTACATAAATAAAATAAACATATTGCAATTTATTTTTTTGCCAAAGAACATGTTATTAAAGTCGCTTTTACTCAATGTTCCGCTATCACCATGCTATATCATAACTAATTCAAAAGCATCATTTCTACCAACGGCATAATTGGATTCATAATTCCCTCCGCAAAGCTTTCCCCTCTCACAATGACTTCCGGGATTTTCAGGAAATATCTGCGCTAACATTTCCTCTTTCAATTACACAAGGGCTAATTTTTTCACTAAAAGTGTCTTGAAAAATCCACCCATGCTTTTATAAACCATCATTCTTTTTTCCTACCGCAACAGAGCACAAATTTCAATCTTCATCCAAATATTATGTTAAGGTAGTAAACATCCACTTATGAAAATACACATCAGGCAACTGTCTGCTTGAATGGGTTAGGCAAAATGACTAACGTCCAGGAAATAGAATAGATATCGATCCTAGAGATTTTACTTCTAAGAACGGTAGACTGAGAGGAAAAAAGGAGATGGAGAAATGGATACAAAGTATATACAACTAATAACACTTAAATCCTTAAGAAATGTTGTCAGAAGGAATTCTCTCAGCTTTCATTCATTTATCATGACGGATTTAAGACAAAAAGCGAAAAGCTTTAAACACTACCAGTTTTGCTAAAGAGAAAATCAGAAGCAGGTGCGGACAATATGAGCTTTTAGAAAGACTAACTTTGCAAGACAAAGATAATAGGTATATTCAAAACCTAACCAAAGATAAGATAAATACATGGACGAATAATTAGAAAAGAGCCAGTTTGGATGCAGGGATCGGAGAAGAGTATATTGAGGAAACTTGATAAAGATAGAACAACAAAAAATTATAAAGCTGTTTAGGATTCTAGTTAACATTATGCATGCTCTATTAACTTATTGGATATTTGAGGAAATGTTGACAACATATTATACGAAATACAAAGTCATTTAATCTTCTAAGGAGTTAACTTTCACTCAGGTGTTTAAATAGACCTTAAATAATTTGAAAGAAGAAGAAAAGACACATAAAAACGTTTAAACGGCATGTATTTTTGTATGGATGTGTACAGGTAGCTTGGTGGTTGACAGAATATGCAGATAAGAATAAAGAGGTGGATTTTGATGTTGATGCTGAGCAAAAGAATGGCAAAATTAAAATATAAAATTGGCACAGAGAAAAACAAAGTAAGAAATAGATGCTTTATAGGGGGAAAGAAGGATGTCAGGAGAAATTCAAGGGCAAGAGAAATGAATACAGATAAATTGAGTAGAATGGAATGTTGCAGACTGTGATGAAGGGGTGAACGTTGGGTAGCCAGTTACGGTTAGGAAAAAATAGTAATATTGGGTGGAATGAAGGGGTGGCAGAGTGCATGGGGAATTGAATAGTGGTTTATAAAGGGAATGGGATGGTGTAGTGCCAAACGTACTGGCTTTCCCCCCCGACTCTCCGAGTTCGAATCCTGGTGGCAACATAAATTTTTCAGCGGAATCCCGATACCTACTTTAGGTGCTTTGTGAAGGGCACTTTGAGTGAGTTCACCGTCCGTCGGATGGGATGTTAAGCTGCGGATCCCTTGGCGCCTTTCGTAAAGAGTAGGCTAATGCCGACGCTAGCTTTCTCTCCACCCTTCAACCTTTCCTGCCCATCCCTAATGCCACAAATAACCTTAGCTGTTGGTCGCCTCCATTAAAAACTACTACTACTATAACTGTTTATGATAAATCTTCGAATAAGGACGCTCTTGTGCGACGGCAAAAGTATATAAAAAAATTGATGAACACTTTCCATCAAAGTTAAGTTTACATGTATATATATCGGAGCAGAATTCCGTCGAAATGATCAAGAAATAACGTGTGAGTGATCTTTTAATGTGTTTCCATATTGTTTGTTGCTGTCCAATTTATTATGTGTATATATATATATATATATATATATATATATATATATATATATATATATATATATATATATATATATATGTGTGGGTAGAGCGTTGGACTGCTGACCGGAGGGTCCCGGGTTCGATTCCCGGGCAAGGCACTCAGGGCATCTGCAGCTCCGCCTAAGCTACGTGATTTTTCGGGTACCAGGTCTTCCTGGGAAACCATAACCGGCACAGGGAAAGGAACTGGCCCCCCTACCCTGATGTGTGAATTTCACACGCCGTATAGGGCTTAGTACTGGGTGAACTCTACCATCACCTACCAAACCGACCTTCGGGTTGATAACTGTGTTTATGGTTTTTTATACATATACGAGTATACATACATACTGTATATACTTGAACACACCCGATCATGCAAATAGGGACTTTTGAACCATATCCAATTAATAGATTAATGGTGGCAGTAGCGAAGTTATCATTGCGTTTTGGAATTCGAAGAGCTGAATCCGAAAAAATATGATGAAGGATTCATTATCGTTTGCATTTATAATAATGAGGATAAAGTTTGTACGCATGGGCATCCTAAGTCTTTGAAGTATGAGTGGTTAAGAGCCCTTTGAATTGTAAGGGCATGGATGGATAAAATATGGAACAAACGTTTCACATTTTCAGTGAAAAAAGAATTTTTGTGTGTGTGTGTGGAATTAGGAGAAGCTGGAAAGAGTCCTTGAAAAATATTAAAAAGTTTTGGATTTTTAAGCATGCGATGGAAAAGAGTGTTAGATATATGGAGAGGAGGGAGGGATAAAAAAACGATGTTTAAATAAAATTAAGGGCGGTAATATGTTCACTGAAGGCAGGAACAAATGAAGGAAAACATAGCGTAAAGAGATATTAGAATGAGATCTGTGACTGTAATATCAAAAAAATATGAAATGGCTTTTGAGTACTACAAAAAATCGTCCAACCAACCAATAATCTATAGTGGCAAAGTAAAATCGGTTGCTACGGTACAGTTGAATAATTGTCATCAATTGTGATAAATATATAGTTAATCTTCTGTCTGCTGAAGAATTATTCAACTGATGACTATTATAGTAATTATTTCTTATTCAGTATTCATCAAAAAGCGGAATTCAACTCTCAAGCTGCCAGTTGTCGTCAAGTTTTCTTTCGTGAATATTGGTCATTAGTTCTTGTATTTAGGCCATGTCAATTCATTTTCCGAATTAAGTAAATCACTAAATTTTCCATGATATAGTCGTTGTGATGAATTTTATTGAATATGTGAGTGCTTATCACCATAAATCAATCAATCCAAGTCTAAAATACGTATTTGAAAACAATTCCAATGGCTCATGATCGTCCATTGACGATTAGTGGAGGAAATTAAGCGTTAAAAGGTTCATAATTTTAACACGAAGGTCATTCGTAATGTTCTGGAGAAAATTCGAAGTCCTATTCCAAATAGTGGATGAAATATAAAAAATGAACATTTAGTGGCTACTACGAAGGTCATCCGGAAAGTAGTACCCGTTCGTGCCGCATGAAGTGCTGACGACGCGAGTAGCCGCTGGACGAGGTCAGATAGCTTCAGTGGCTTGTCTGCCTTCTCTGAGCCAAGTTGCGTGACGCTAGCATTGCCTGTGTTGTTTCTGTGATTGTTTACAATGTTTAAAAAAATTGAGAACGCCGCCAGTTGTGAAGTGAGGGCAGTGATTAAATTCCTCAATGCAAGAAACGTTCGCCCATGTGATATTCATCGCCAATTAAAGGAGGTGTATGGAGACAATGTAATGGACGAGTCGTCTGTTCGGCGGTGGTGTCGCAACTTCAACATGGGGAGGGGGAACACACACGACGATGAGCGTTCGGGGAGACCGTCTGTCATTACAGACCAACTGGTGAGCTCAGTTGACGAATTCGTGAGGAACGATCGGCGCGTCACAATTGATGACATCTGTGAGCATTTTCCCAATGTTTCTCGAACAATTGTTCATGAAATTGTTAAACACCATCTGCATTATGCAAAAATTTGTGCAAGATGGGTCCCTCGCAAGCTTACAGATGAGCACAAAACCAAGCGTATGGCTGCAGCACTGACGTTTTTGGGACGTTATTCTGATGAAGGAGACTCTTTCTTGACTCGCATAATTACTGGTGACGAAACATGGGTTTGTTATGCATCACCTGAGAGTAAACGACAGTCAATGGAGTGGCATCATGCTCATTCACCAAACAAACCAAAAAAATTCAAGACAGTTCTGTCCACCAGGAAACTCATGGCAACCATTTTCTGGGATCGACGAGGTGTATTGCTTATTGATTTTATGGCCCGTGGAGACACTATTAATGCCAATGCGTATTGTGAAACATTAAAGAAATTACGGCGGGCAATACAAAATCGGCGGCGAGGTCTATTGTCTACTGGTGTCATTCTCGTTCATGACAATGCCAGGCCTCATGCAGCTGGGATAACACAAAAACTTTTGCAGCAATTCAAATGGGAAACTTTCGACCATCCACCGTATAGCCCGGACTTGGGCCCTTCAGATTTTCATCTCTTTACAAAGCTTAAAGACTTTTTGGCAGGAAAAAGATTTGACAGCGATGAAGAACTTAAAGAAGGAGTGACCCTGTATCTCAATGAGCTGGCGGCGAAGGACTATGCAGCAGGAATACAGAAACTTGTCACACGCTATGACAAATGCCTTAATTTGCTTGGAGATTATGTTGAGAAGTAGTTTAAAGTATCCTCTTTCAAATAAAATTTTTTATGTTTGTTATTATTTACTTTTGTGTCTTTATTTCACGAACGGGTACTACTTTCCGGATGACCCTCGTAAATAGAGTGAGCGTGACGGGATTATTGAGGATATAAATTTGTGAATCCCCTGATTCACGAAGAGAGCCATTAAGTCACACTTACAGAAAGGTACAGGACTCACGAGTTTTAATGCGACACAGTGACAATTATTATGGCACCAACATAAGTAGCACTATGGTACCAAATAGTGCATTCGACCCCCGGGATAAAATAAGAAAGATAGATGTACTCCATCACTTCCCTCGCAAGATTCGCTATCATGAAAAAATCAAAGCCAAGAGCACGGAAAAGGAAAATAAAATTTTAACGCTAAAATGTAACAAATTAATCAAAATTATAAACTATTGCATTGAATATAAGTTTATGTCCTCGACTTTGCTTGGATATGAGGTAACATATATTCAAGTGAACGTATTATCAAATAATCCTTCATTTATCGCTGTTGGCCTAACACCCACGCCACACACCCTTAAGTAATCTTGCGGGGTAATACGTGGTTGTGGCACACCAATCATGAACAAATTCAATTAGGTTCTCAAAATCAAAATGGTTCTCATCAGATTCTGATGACGACGGTCAGGACGTCAAAAGTACATATGTGTGAGTCCTTTCTTTGTGTTTCTATGTTTTATAAATATACATGTGTTTTATATACGTATACACACACACACACACACACATATATATATATATATATATATATATATATATATATATATATATATATATATATATATATATATATACATGTGCGATGTCTGTTCAAAAATGATCGTGAATTTTGAATTTTCGCGGGTTACGTATATTTGATTTTCGTTTTTTGTGGCTTTATGTTGGTACTTATGTCTCTCACTTATGCCGAATAGTTCTACCATTTTGAATTCTCAGTTAATTGTTGATAGCTGTTTTGCTTGGGTGTGATTTGGCTTGGTTTCGATTTTTGCCTGTTCCAAAATATGGATCAAAGAATCTGTACCAAATTTTGTGTGAAAAACTAGTTTAAGTGCGCGAACGCATTCCAAAAGTTGACTGTGGCATATGGAGAAGCTATCTTGGACCGAAGCAACGTTTATCGGTGGTAGAAAATGTTCTCAGAGGGCCGAGAAAATGTGAACGACGAAGAGCGTGTCAGACGACCGAGCACGTCAACAACAGGCGCAAACATTAATGAAGTGAAGAAAGTAGTATTAGCCAATCGTCGAATTACCATTAGAGAAGTTACTGAGGACCTGAACATATCGATTGGCTTGTGCCATTCGATTTTTACCAATGAATAAATAAATAATTAAAAAAAACAAAGTCGCGGTAGTATATATCTACCCGCATATATATATATATATATATATATATATATATATATATATATATATATCATATATTTATTTATTTATATATATATATATTTCTTTATTTATTTATATACACATGTATATATATACATATATATACATGTACCGGGCAAGGCACTGTGGCCTCCTGCAGCTCCACCGAAGCTTTGTGATTTTTCGAGTACCAGATTATTCTGGGAAACCATAGTCGGCGCAGGGAAAGGAACTGGCCCTTCTACCCTGATGTTTGAATTTCACACTCCATTGGGCAAAGTGCTGTGTGAACTCTTGATCACTGTGTTTTATGAACATATGTATATATTTATTTATATTTTTATACGTAATATATGCACACACGAGCCAAAATTTATTTTTTCCAGATTTTCAAGCCAAAATGTATTGAGTGATCAGCAAATTCACAAAGCATTCGACATAAATAACCTTGGATAATAAGTACCCTAGACGAAATCGTATTAACACAGCTTCCCTTAAGCAATATGGAATGCCTCCGTCTAAAAGATACAGAAGGAGTTCGAGTCACTGAGTCCTTAAAAGACTAATCTTATATAGCCAAATAAAAAAGATAAAAATAGAAACTTCAGCAAGGTTTATATATTGGAAAACAGAAAGCTCTAGGATTTTTTTCATTGAAATAAATGAAACTTATGAAAGGTGAAAGATAAAACTTTTTTGGCCGGCCTACGCATTCCATCTCCGAAATTGAATTGAAAGTGGAATATTAATGGAAAACCTTTCACAAGAAAAAAATTCAATCTGAAAGTCTCGTCACTGGAAATAAAGACGTATAGAGACCTTGATTTGATAATTTAAAACTGAAAGTAGTTTATCGCTAATGTTATAATTTTGAATTATTCAGTGCCTAAGTATTAATATGGTGCAATAAATCTCTTAACACGACGCTAAATATTTCGCAGTATCTCATAGTTAACATGTGTTATTTGACTCAACGAACTTTCTCCCTCTATTTCATGAAAAATACCAAACACATCCCCCCATTTACCTCGCACATTAAACATTGTTCCATTGCTACATTATTCAACATTCCATTATCACTCAACATGCCCTCCATATACATTCATTGCCTTATTTGGATTTACTCAAGAATTCCTTATCCAACACCATAATTTTAATTTCCATTTTGTCCATACCAACATTTAAGAAGACATTAGCCCGCGATTATTTTCTTGAGTCAGTGAAAAAGTTTGGAAGACTTACACTTGACGTATTGACATCAAAGTTTTCATATTTACTTAATATATCTGTAATCAACTTCCAGCTCACAGTAAATGCTGCTTTGATTGATGAATTTCTTATTGAATGCCCATTTTATTTTATGCGTACGTTCCGAAATAAGGCGTAGATACACTCCACGTTGGCCTTATTATCTATATATTTGCTCTACACGGTAATCCAACGAATGAACACATTGTGATCCTGCCTATATTAATAATTATCCCACTAGTTCATACAATAGATTAAATAAGGTCATTTGATTATTAATAGGTATAATATTCAAGGCACAGGTGAATTGGCGTTTTGAATACATACGCCAGATTGAAAATTCAGCAGATGATCCACAATGGTTTGGCAATTTATTCCTGTCGCGTGGAAAATAAAAAAAAATAAGTTCGAGCAGCGTTGTGCCTGAATCAATGCCCGCGAGAGCGATCAGAGATTTTCCGTGCGAGAAGATTTCCATACAGCCCTCGCCCGCATCAGCATTCCACCCGACGCACAAATGCATTTCAGCCGTTTGCTTCCGAGCCGATGCACGGAGATTCACGGCGCGAGTCCCGCCGCCCGAGCCCAGAGAAAAATCGTGGGGAGGGGGCGATGAAAAAAATTAATACGCGATCGTACGGTGTGTGTTTCGTATTGGTGTGAGTTTATATTAATGCAAATTGATGAAACTGAGTGTTGTACTGAGGGGAATACGTTACGGAGTTGCCCCATAAATTATTTAAAAACATCCCAGACACACAAAAAGTTCCGCTGGCGTGAAAAGGAAGGCAAGAATATTTACACCGCATTCATTTATTTATTGACGAACGAGTATCTGAATAGGGGTGATTCCCGAACGATTGGCTCCAAATCAAAATAAGAATTGCCGTTTTGAAAATTTTTACTCGGTTCAATTAAGTTATTACAAGCGCACTGAGCTTTATGCGAACATAGATACGGATAAATACATTACTCATTACTTCATTGGAATTAATAGGTAACACAAATATTCCCTTTTCGCTTTCAGAGTGAAATTTTCTCTTTGTAAATTGAATACTTTTTCAAAAATGAATTATTTTTTAATATTAATCAATTAATTTTAGATAACTAAATTAATCATCATCATCATAAAGGCGGAACCTTCTCGTTAAAGTCATATATATATACTATATATATATATATATATATATATATATATATATATATATATATATATATATATAATATATATAATATGTATATATATATATATATATAAAATATATATAATATGTATATATGTATATATAATACATATATATTTCTATATATTATATACATATACATATTTACATATATATACATATATGAATATATATATATTTGTGTTTCTTTTGGTAATCAATAAAATTGTAGTACGTACCCCATTAAAATAAGTTCCCGAATGCAAATAACTAATAAAACTGAATATATGTCAAATTTTAAGTGCCAAAAAAATATCAGCGTATTTGCAAATTATGAACAAGACTATCACATTATGAGCGCAGACAGTATTCAAAGAAACTTGTTCTTCGTAAATGGGGCATCACAGATTTTTTTGAGTGTTAGTCTATCGGCTTAGGGTAGTTTTTTGTTGAACTTCCCCAGCATTACGCCCTGCGTTACTCCAAATTCCTAAATAACATTGCATAAATTAACATTATACTCCATACTACATGTTACAAAAACCCATTCTTAAGCTCTGAATACTTTCTATCTCCCTTAATGCCATTTAAAATGCCTCATATTTTCCTCCCTTTAAATCGCTTTCCCAGAGTTCTTCCCTCTATCACTGTCTTTAGCATTCCATTGTCTCTATCAGTGTCTTCTGTATGCCATTGTCTTGTGTTGCTGACATTCGACAAGAAAGAGGTGGAGAGGACGTTGGAAGAAATGCGATGGGATGTAAGTCATTCCGTGGTGAGCAGTACCCTATTCACTGGCAACAAGCAAGAGCTGGGGCAACACAATATCAATGCATTCCCACTATTGCATCTCAAGATATGAGAAGAGACCAATCCCCTAAGGTATAATAGTTCAAATGTAAATGACTATGCAGTTGCAAATGCTCTGCATGTTGCCATTATATGCGTACTACCACCCATTGTTTTCGCCTCGACAGTTTTCTTAAAATATACGTGAATGAATCATTCTCTTTATTAGGAAGTTCATGTCATTGATGCCCAATATTAACGTTTGATATTCATAAAAATAGCAAAATGATAGGCATACAATAAGTTATCAAAACATTCACCCCTTCAAAAATTGCTTTTTCAATCCTATTAAAGTTATAGAATTAATTATTAAATGAAGGACATATACTAAGCGGTGAATATTTCCTTGTATTGTCTAGACAGGTTTGAAAAATTATTGAACGTGCAAAGGAACAACTTCAGGCTGATTTAAAAACTAAGTTCAACCAGAAACTAGCCTCAATAAGAGAGAATTTTAAGCAAGACTTGAGCCGTGCTCAAACGAAGTGCCAATGGGCGCGGTGGTCATATGAAATAGTAATGAGGGTACGGGAACAGACAATGGAAGAGAAGGAGAGAGCTTTGGCAAGAAATGTTACTGCACTTTTGAATAAGCTGGATGCACTCGAATGCTGAAATGTGTTCCTTTTAGATTTCATTGAGAAGGGAATGCTGGAGTTGTATGAGACTAGACGATATGTGAGGAGCATGAAGTCATTGCGCGCCAGAGAGTTGAATGATCTCAAAGATGAACTACGCATGAAGCAGTTGTATCTCGCTGATGTGATGAAATTCTACGAAGAGAATTTCCTGGGTCCTCCTGAATTCACTGTAAATTATGAATATTAACAGCCGTTCTAACTATTGATTAATTCTGTAAATAAAATACTTTGTGTGTGCTTAAAAATACATATACATTGTTTTATAATAAAATTTTAGTTAATAAGAGATATCCCGATTGATTTGAATAAAGAAATATTTCAAAATGAAGTCATTTGTATTTTCACTTTTCTGGTGAAATTAGGCCAATTAGAATTTAAAGAAAGACACTTAAGTGCACTTAAAGACCACTTGGATGTGTGGCAGGGGGTGAATACACACCAGACTAATTTTGACCCAAATGTGACCCTACCGAGGTGGGGCAATGTTTTTCTGGTCCTTTATCGTTCAAGATCTTGAAGATGTGACCTAGTAACGACGCCTAGGTCGTAATAAAAATACTTTATGTAGAAAAGTCAAGTGTATTCCTTCGCTAAGGAAAGAGTAGGTCGGGGATATGGGTAATTTGCAATACAGACATTTCTAACACTGTTCACGACGGTTCAGATATTTACTCTCAATCAACTGAATAAACCAATCAAAGAATAATAATGCCGCGTTTAAAGATGATAATTGCCACAGAGATCGTAAAAAAAGGGATAAAAATCAAGCGAAAGAGGATTGCTGAAAAAAACGATTCCCGTAGCGATGCAAGTTATGAATTAGGTCAGGGCCAAATAAGATCCGCACATTATTTTAATAATTGCAATGACAAGGAATCAATTTTTGACGCAAAACGCTCAAAAGATGCAACCAGACACGGAGGATGACTATTAATATGGGTCTTAACACGGATAGAGAGACAGGGATCTTTAATTCATTCCGGTTGCCACTCCTTGACGCAAGGAGGGAATTAAAAAAGGCCCTACCTACAGATTGGCAAATTAGACTGCTCATGCTCAACGAAGGGAAATAGGCTCCACCATTTGACACTAAAACATCATTCTGGTGCTGGGCACTACCTTAAACACAATATATTTTTTTAAGGTAATCTACCGGTTAAGGTAGGTTTTTTTGGATGGACACAACTACCAAACAAATATTTTATTTTTTTTAAGGTAATCTACCGGTTAAGGTAGGTTTTTTTGGATGGACACAACTACAAAACAAATATTTTATTACTCCTAACAAAACACAAAATCCATCATCCTACTCTATATCAGGTCCCTCTTCATCTCTGAGTACTTTCTTCCTCCCTTCATCCCGTCCAACATCCCTATTCTGTTCCTTCCCTTTCCTCGTTTGCCTAACATTCTACCCTCTATCACAGTCTTCAACATCCCACTGCCGGTCAACACCCCCTTCATCCACTTTTCCTGCCTCCATAGGATTGCTCCCAACAAACCCCTCTCTTCGCCCACCATACCAAGTACTTCCTCATTTGTTTTCTTCTCTGTCCATTTCACCTTCTCCATTCTTCTCCACACCCACATTTCAAAAGATTCCAAAAAATATGATGGACAATAGACACTATATATATATATATATATATATATATATATATATATATATATCGGCGGATTTGGTGCGGTTCCTTAATCATATATATATATATATATATATATATATATATATATATGATTCGCCGAAGAAGGCGCTGATGCCACTCTCATGCGTCTTGCCACATCGAAAAAGTCGTGAGCCTGATGTTACTAAAGCTAAACACCATTTTTCGGGTTAATTAAAGAGAATATTAGTACTTCTTTACAATCTCTGGAAGAAATTCAATAAACAATATCTGGAACATACTGCTCCGTGTCAACGAATAATGCCGAAAGTGACAACTTCGGGAGAAGACAGGAGTCATGGGAAATATGGCGACACACATACACAGGAGAGAACGTCAGGGAGATGGACGGATCAAAGAGCTGACGAAGGAGAGGCTCGAGAATAAGGCCATGGAAATAGTCTAGCTAAATCTCCAATATAAGGTTTGCATAAATATTATCGCGGAAAATTTTTTCCTTACGTAAGCGTGAAGTGTTGAATTCAGACTATCCGGTCGGTTAAATATGCGCATGCTTGAATATCGTGTGTTGGAATTGATAAGATTACAGTACACACCATTATCATTGAATATTTGGCAATGCGAAAGATCTACGCTTAACTCGTCCTCCTGAAGGTCTTTGAACGGACGACCGGAGTATAGTGAAATGTCTCTGCTTGCAAAAACCTCCTGCTACGGCATTGCGACGATTCCCCAACCCCCTTTTAATCCCGACCTGGCAACAACAAACTATTTCCTATCCCATATAGAAGTTAAATCCTCCCTTCCTCAAAGGACACCGCCCTCATGGGACCCTAAGTACCGTCAAAGAAGCTTGCACTCTTGTACCCTTAAGGGCCTTCCGTCTACGAGGGAGCCTTCGAGTCATGGAAACACGTGTGTCGAATCGCTCATATGATGTACTTAGAAGAATTTTGAGAGGTATTGTAGTAATATATGAAATGAAACTATTTTTCCGAAACTCTTCCTCATACTTTTTATACATCCGTGTATGCTTCCGTTCTTCTGTACATTAGGGTGGCCCTAAGCTATAGGTTATATTTTGAAAGTCAAAATGTTGCTGCTCCCACCCCCTAATCTTATCCCATTACAGAAAAAAAAACAGACTACAAAATTTCACTTGAATTGGACAACTACTAGACGACCCTCAAACGCCTTGAAGAATGAACAATCCTTGGAATAGCATGGAAATTGTTAAAATATTATTTTTTTCAATGAAGCTATTATTTTCTTTATGGGAAAGATATTTTTATTTAGAAAAATGATTTGAATAGAATCAAAACATACGTATGTGAACGAATGAACATTGAATATTATTTTCTATTTCTTCATAAGTTCTTTATTTTCCTGGCAGCTTCTGTTGCGGTGTCCTTTAGTGCTCTTTCTACTTAACGTTTTAGTTTTCAATCTACACCAATATGAGAGCCCAGTCATCCTTTTTGGCACTGAGGCATTAACAAATTTTTGTTTTCTTCTTTTTTTTATTTGTCCGAAAGCATCTGAATGTGCTATGTCAAACAACTCATCCAGAGTGTCCACGAAAAGATCTCTTTTTTACTTTTCCCTTTCCTGTAATTCTAAACAAATTTTTCTGTAAATGTTTGCATTCATCATAGAATTTAACTAACTTATCAATGCAGTAGTAAGTTCTTCTAGAAGGAATTCGTATTTTTGCCAAAAAACACAAGCTTTTAGAATCACCAATACTGCACTTTCTTTATTTGTAGTATTTACAATTCTTAGATTGTAGAAAAAGACGCTTAAAACTTGTCTGCTTGGAGGAAGTTTGGCTCCAATGATTTGATTGGAAATTTAGGCAACAAGGTAAACATAAAAATCTTTTCCTCACCCCTTATGCCGAGCGACCTGAATAATTTGATGCCATTTAAAAAGTATAGGATGAACTCTATAAAAGTCACCTTATACCAGCAGCACAAAACGGTTCTGACGCGATAGTTAAAAAATCAATTCTCATGCATGGTTCAAAATAAATAAAAGAAGAAAACACCACCACATTTCCAACCCCACCCTTCCCCGACTGTATGGCCCCCCAAAATTCCACAAGACCGCTGCCCTATGCGTCCCTTTGCCTCAGCTATAAACTCACCGTTCATTTTATATTTACATTAAATAAACAAAGCACACAAATATAACAGTATAAATTTATCTTTAATGATAAACCATATGACATAATTCATACGGTTAATATTTAGTGATTTTTTATATTAACTGAGCAATAGAAAATCACATGCTATGGAAAAAAATTGTATCCTTTACTAATTTATAATTAAAAACTGACGAAATAACAAGTGACCAAGCAAATCTACCAGAAAATAAAATAACTAAAAAATTATATAAAAATATGACCTTCAGAGCTAAAATTTCAAAGCTTCATGGTTGATGAGGGTCGCCTCGCAGTTACTCAATTGAGCTAAATTTTTGCACATATCGTTTTTTATTGACTAAAAAATATTAAATATTATATATACATATATATATATATATATATACATACATATATATATATTTGTTTATTTATTTATTTATGTATACCCCGTACATTTACTTAAAAATCTTCAATAAACTTGCATATTTAAATATAATTTGGCGGAAACTTTCAAATATTTCAAAATTTTCAAGATAAATAATGTATTTTTTCAGAAATTCAAAATTACTAGGAATCTCCATTACTTCGAGCATTATTCAATATTTATTAATCTCCAAAGACGTAATAAAAACCGCACTGTGAGTGGTTTTACATTAATTCGACGATAAAAAAACCATTTTCAAGATAAAAAATACGAAAAATCCCTGCTCCAGTAAGATTCCCGTTCAAACATTTTAATGCACTTTAGGTCGCAATTCCGTTGAGGACTGCTTGCTCTAGGAATGATCTTAATTTTGCAACGCCGCGTACAATGGAGGATTGCCGCATCCGGGCGTGCACGAAGGGCGGTGTCCTTGTGCAAACTCGCCGGCGAAATAAATGCAGGCCACTCGCAAGTAATTCCATTCGATTAAGATTTATGCTTCGCCGTAAGAACTCCCGCGCAGCCGATGGATATTTCTCCTCCCTTGCTTACTTTTTTTTCCCGCGTGCCTCTGAAATCAATTCACCGGAGTCGCCCGCCTCGCTCTCGCATCCCCACACCCCATCCCTCAGCACGCAGACTTCCATCCCTACCCTTAAGCGAGATTAATGGTCCCGCACCCTGCCCCCTCTCACCCCCACCGACACTCCGCAGCCCTTTCGTTCTCCCCGCGACCCGAATATCAGTCGACCCCCCATTCTCCTATCCCCTTCCCCGTTCCCTACCCTACCTCTATCTCCTTCCCACCCTTCCATTGGACGAGCGAAACACCGAGCCACGCCACGAGAGAAAACAAACCTTTCACTTGAAAAAATATCCACTCCAGAAGTATCTTTCCTGTGATCGCGCATAATCTTGTTTAAGTTGACAAATTTTGCAGAGAGCACTTTCACTTACGGAGGGTCTCCTTGATCTTGGAACGCGTTGCTTGAAATTGTCCCTTCAGGGGTCGCAGTTGAGGGCTTTTCACGAATATTCCGTCAGCTTGCTGAATTTTCGGATCGAAGTTTCGCGATGAAAATGTTTCAACAAGTTATCATTTAGCACCTTATTTATTTAGAGACGTTATTAGTAGCAATTGTTCTAATATTTTCACTCGAATGAAGGTTTCAAATCGTTGATATTTGAAGTATTACAGCATTTTATGGAATAATATCTTATCAGTGCATATTCAACCAATTTTTGGGATCGACTTTTATCCGTAGGTCAGCTTTAAGTCAATGAGTGAGTCGACCATATAGTGGATGATGAGTGGACACCGAGGCAAATGTTAAGCTAGCAAACGATCAAGGTAGCTTTACAAATAATCAGTTTTGGACATTAAATGGCAGTACATTTTGAACCTAGAGAGTGTGCTCCTGGAATATTAATTGGAAGGCTACCGTTTAAGGTAGGTTTTGGATGGACACAGACTGAATTTCTTATGCTCGACTAGAGACCTCACACTACAATAAACTCTTCTTCAATTCAGCATCATTTCGCCATTCATCCATTCCATCCTGTAATATCCTTATCCTTTTCCTTCCCTTACCCCGTTTGCATAACGTCCTATACCCTATACCACAGTATTCCATTGCCAATCAAAATGCCCTGCATTCATATATTTGAGAAAATTCTTTCGGAGTACCCTCTCTCCTCCATCACCATGTCTAGTACTCTTGTGTTTTTCCTTTCCGTTCAGTTTACCTTCGCTCTTGAATAAGATGGCTTTAAGGTATTGTGAAATTCTATGAGAGTGCATCTACAGCCAACGAGGAGGCTGTAAGTAGTCCGGGGGAGGGGACAGCTGCTCTCCATTCCATGAAGTGATTTGTGGAACATAGGCTGTGTCCTCACACTTAGACATATATTTCACACCAAAAATATTTTAACGCTAAGGTCATGGTATTTTGATGTCGAAAGCGAATAAAAACAACTAAATAACTATTTCAAGCGGCAGTAGCCTACCAAAATGTTTCTCTGTTTCCATTATAAAAATTAATAATTGTTTCCACAGCAGTAAAATATTTCGAAGATAATATAACCCTCACTTAGACTTCAGGGTTGGAAAAGATCGGAGAGGGTACATTATCCGATTATGCTAATCAAATTACAACATTGTAGTTTCAGATCGATCGGGGCAGGTGAATGACTTTGGAATGTAAATGAATAGGAATGGACAATAATGGAATAATATTAAATTACTCGAAAGATATTTTTGGCGTGATCAAACCAGGATGAATCTCACAGAATCCTTATGCGAAAATGGGACTGCGGTTATAGAAAGTATTTTTCGGGATCGTACTGCGTTTATTATAAAGAGTTAAGACATGGATACAATAAAATTGGACGGAAACACGACCCTCGGATACTGCACCTATTAAAGAGTTTCTAAAATTAAAAATTAGAAATGGTTAATCACGTTTCAAAACCTAATATGTAGGGCTAAATACAGTCCATTTCCTAAACCTATAAGTAAATATCAAAGTTTTCTACCCTTGAGTAAAAATTTAATTTATAAATGCTGAATCATATTCATTGAAAAAAATAACCGTAATTTATGTAAAGGTAATCAATAGCTATTGTAAGATTGTTTTATAAATTTATAATTTCCTATATATTGTCTTTTAGCTATGATAAAAAACCCCTCAGAACAGCAAGAGATACCAAATCAACTAAAACTTCATAATACCAGTCAAATGAATGACTGAAATAGGTCTTTTGTAAAATTTGCCCATTAATAAGTTCTCATTGGGCACTAATGTGCTAATTTAAAGTCAATGATATGCAATTGTCTGAAGGAAATCGAGCAAAGAGTTAAATAACTGCATGCGCAATAGAAATAACTGGAGTGTGGCACGAACACAAAATTGAACAAAGAGAGGATGTAAAACAGTGAGAAAATGAATGTGGCCAAGAATACTATTGAATTGAGGGAACTATAGAGAAGAATCCTAAAAGTAACTGATGAAATGTTGAAGATTTTGAAGTGAAACTGAAGATTAACTCCTTTTAAGTGAGAAAGAGTTTAAAATCAAAAAAATGAAGAGAATGAATGAAAAACCCATAATAATCACAAGTTAGTGAACATTGAACGAAACATACAGGAGAACCAGTTTTACGATGAAAATAAAATGAAATCTAGGAGAAGCGAGAATTAACCGTTTCCGGCGTAACGCTGTGGAATTGTTCCATGATGAATAATGACAAAATAAAACTTTGTATATCCTCATAAAAAATAAACTTTAATGTGACCCAGGTTCCAAGCATCATCAGACCTTAAGATACTGCACCGCAGTAAAACCTGGGTTGCATTAAAGTTTATTTTTAATGTGGATCAACAAAGTTTTAATTTGACATTATTCATCAATAAACGAGAAACAAGATACTGATTACGAAATAATAATTGGCCCATGTACCAAAAATCAATTGGTCTAATCTATACAAAACCACTCAAAAATATTAACCGCTCATCGAAGATGGATACAAAAGCAATCCATCAAAATGAGGGAGAAAAGGAAAGGGGAAGATAATTTAAGTAAAGAGGAATTTCGATTTAAAAGACATGGAGGACTTCTTCTCTTGTAATCGCCGTGAGGGGGACAATAAAAAAGAACATCCAATTCTTATCGCCTTCGCGAATTTAGGAAAAGCTTCTTACAATTCAAGCTGAAACAAAATGATACCTCAATGCAACAATTTCAGAGCGTAAAAATCATTCGCCTTGACTGGGACTCGAACCCAGATCCCTCAATATCCGGTCGAGTGCTTTAGCCACTTAAGCTACCGAGGCGTCCTCTTAAACTCTGAAATTTTGGGGCTTTTAAAGGAACTAGATGTTATGACGAAATACCGTACATACAATGTCACATGTATTCGTAGTCGTGCGCGAGGCGCCACTGTCCACGAGGTTAAAGCCAACTTTAAACACGTATGGTGTTTTCCCTTTGACAAATTCCAAAGAAACTGCGGGAGATGCCGCAACAGTAACTTTTAACGGAGTCATCCGCTAATGTGCATTTCAATGCAACAATTTCAGAGCGTAAAAATCATTCGCCTTGACTGGGACTCGAACCCAGATCCCTCAATATCCGGTCGAGTGCTTTAGCCACTTAAGCTACCGAGGCGTCCTCTTAAACTCTGAAACGCCTCGCGCACGACTACGAATACATGTGACATTGTATGTACGGTATTTCGTCATAACATCTAGTTCCTTTAAAAGCCCCAAAATTTCAGAGTTTAAGAGGACGCCTCGGTAGCTTAAGTGGCTAAAGCACTCGACCGGATATTGAGGGATCTGGGTTCGAGTCCCAGTCAAGGCGAATGATTTTTACGCTCTGAAATTGTTGCATTGAAATGCACATTAGCGGATGACTCCGTTAAAAGTTACTGTTGCGGCATCTCCCGCAGTTTCTTTGGAATTTGTCAAAGGGAAAACACCATACGTGTTTAAAGTTGGCTTTAACCTCGTGGACAGTGGCGCCTCGCGCACGACTACGAATACATGTGACATTGTATGTACGGTATTTCGTCATAACATCTAGTTCCTTTAAAAGCCCCAAAATTTCAGAGTTTAAGAGGACGCCTCGGTAGCTTAAGTGGCTAAAGCACTCGACCGGATATTGAGGGATCTGGGTTCGAGTCCCAGTCAAGGCGAATGATTTTTACGCTCTGAAATTGTTGCATTGAAATGCACATTAGCGGATGACTCCGTTAAAAGTTACTGTTGCGGCATCTCCCGCAGTTTCTTTGGAATTTCTCAAAATGATACCTATCTTGAAGGAAATAGGAATGAGTTAATACGACGGGAGATTGATGATGGCACAGTCTGCGAAGAGAGGAGATAAAAGCGATCAAAATTGAGGAAAGCAGAGATAAAGTTACAAATGAAGAAATGAGTAAGACAGCGCGTCTTCTTCCCTGATCTTTAATGTATACACGGAGAAGGCAAAACACTGTTAAAGGTAAAAGATAATCCTTGAAAACACGGGAGAAGAGTAGTCCTGCTTCATTTTGTGTAAGATGAATAGAAAGAACTGACGAGTATGTCAGCTCGTATTAAGGGAATGAAAAATAACTAAAAATGAAAAGTTTATTGGACTCTCTGAAAAGGAGAATTATACTTCGCTGGAATTGCAACCGAAGCAGGAAGACAGTTTTTAATAAAATTAGAGAGAGACTCTCGAACAGGAGGAACTGTTTTTTTTATTTAAGCAGGAAGATAGCGATGTAAGGAGCTAGCAAGAGGTATAGTACAAGCAAAAAAGCATTCATATTCATTTTTAATGGCAAATAAGTACTAGCCGAGATGTGAGGAAGCGATTCAAAGGTGCTTCTTTATGCATTTTACTTCTATATGACTGTGACGGTAGTATAAGCAGGAGAAATATAATCATAAATGATGAAAATTCGGAGTTACAGAAGACTGATGAAAGAAAACGACAACAGACCGGTGAACAAATTAAAAAATACTTCAGACTGTAGCTGTAAAGAAAATTCTGGACTATAGATAAAAATTTTATTTCCTCTTATCGTTCGAGATGAAAATAGATATAACGGCAGGCGCGAAGGAAATAATTAGCATTTGTTGTGTATCATATATATTTTAACCATATCCTGCACGATATTTAAATAGACGCATCTTTATAACATTGTTCCCGCACGATTTAAATATAAGTATCCTATTATTGAATATTCTCCTCTGTAAGTACCTCCTTTAGTGTGATTAACTTTGTTCGAGTTCATTATTTGTGTAGAGGTGTAATAATTGTGAATGCAGATGTATGACTGGCGACCAACCCCCCCCCCACCACACGTCATTTAGGGTTATTATGTAGATGTAGATGTAATGAAAGAAATATTCCCAGCCCTATAGGACATTATGGAGTCCAACTGAATTTAATATTTCGTCAAAGTATGCATATTCTTGCTTCAGCACTTGCAAAAAGTACATATAATATAATACATTATTAGTTCTTAAGGGCTATTGAATTATGACATCCAGAAGATACTATATTGAAGACTCATGGGATTTTAGGGCCCATTATACTTAAGTATCTATAAATAGCAACCACAATAGCAAATCTCTGTCGGCTATCAATCTAAAAGATGGCTTAGAAAATATAATATCCGTGGCAACAAATTACCGTAACAAGATCTTTCCCTTAACTTTTTCCCTTCATGTTGGGTGCCCATTTGTTATTTCCTCGAAGTCGGTACTTCTTGCAGCATGACTGGGCACGACATTTTCCTGATAGTTTCCATCCCACCTACGTCTGAGTAAGCCATTACGCATAATTTCACCCTTTCCTCGGGGATAATACCCATTTGCATATTTATTTCCTTCTCACTCCTCGCTTTACCAAGCTATTTGGGATAGTGAATGAGTATTTTTCCTCCACAAGGAACTCTCGTTTCCCCCCCCCCCCACATGACACTTCAGCATCTCTTCCTCTGCGCCATTCTCCCACCAAATTTTTCTCTTTTTCTTCCCGAATTTACCCTCCACTTCACCCTCTTAGGTACTTCATTTTCCACACTTTGCACCAAGGTCTTCCTTCACGTATCCTAATATTCATATAATGTTAAACTTGATATTTATTATTGATAATTAACATTTATATTTTCCAAAGATCCCAGTCAAGGTGAATGATTTTTACATCTGAAATTGTTGCATTGATAGTTATATTTTCTACTGAATAACGTATTATAATATTGATCCACCTCCTCCGCGCTCAATCCATTTCATACGAAGGTAAACGATTGCCTTGTGCATTTCAGGAATGATATACGAGTGTACTCATCTTCTGCACAATTCTTTTCAACAAATGAAAAAAATCATTAAAATGTTTTTCACGACTTTTTTGGCGTATTTTCGCCAATAAATACTAATTTACTTACCGCCTTCAACCATATGCAAATTGATCCTATTTTAATTTTTCCAAATAAGGAGAGGATATTTCATTCATGTCTTTCTTGGTGTACCTGTTTTCCATTTACAAATTACGACCATTAAAAAGATTCTCTTAACATGTTCAAAGACCGGTGCCGAGAGGTAAACTCTCCTCCTAACTACTATCTAACTATAAGAAATAGACTGCTTGCACGATTAATTATGAGAAATAAATAGGGACATTCCAGGAGGTAAATACCCAATACTAATTGGGTATGGAACGAGGTGATAGATAGGGGATCAAGATGGTGCGGGGGCTAACGTGCTGGCTTCCCACCCAGAGGGTTCCGGCGGCGGGGCCCGGGTTCTAATCCCGGCGGTGTTGAATATTTTTCAGAGGTATCTCGAGTCCTACTCGAGGTGCTTTGTGGAGGGCACTTTGAGTGAGTACGCCGTCCGTCGGCTGGGACGTTAAGCTGCGGACCCCTTGGTGCCTTTCGTAAAAAGTAGGATAATGCCGACGCCGGGTTTCTCTCCACCCTTCATCTTTTCCTGTCCATCCCCTATGGCGCAAATGACCTCAGCTGTGATAGTGCGAAGTGATAGGCAAAGGTAGTGATGGGCAAAGGTAGTGATAGGAGAAAGGTAGGAGACCAACGTGGGGAGAAAGAAACAAGTTGCTCAGGATAAACAATTTTGAGAAAACTTACACCTGGTTCAAATATCATTGCAGGCGTTGGTAAAATTCCGAGAGAAACAGGTAGATACCACTTACACGATTACTACCGGGTTCATTCGTAGATTACATCATGGCTCGACATAGAGTTGGGAACAGCATCATCAACTTACACAACTTAATGGGTTCGGAATTAGGTTAATATTCAGTAAGTTGCATAAAGGTTGAGAAAGGTATGATTGTGCAAAAAGAGGAATTTTTCAGGTTTTGCCAGATTAAAAAGCAAGGAGTACTAAAAAATGTTAACCAATTTCTAAATGAGGACAGGGGAGTGGAAACGTCTGGGGAAAAGTGAATGGAGCTTAAGAACGAGATACAGAGAGAGAGCAGCTAAGGAAACAATAGGAATGGTATAGAATTAAGACGTCATTGGCTACGGGAGAGATATAAAAGAATGTGGTAGAGAGAAGAAAATGGAAGAAAGTAAACACAGAAAGAGGGAAATGAATAGAGAGAGATCTGAACAACATACTTTGGCGATAAACTAGTACGAGGCTTATCGAAAAAGGAAAGTAGTAAAAATGAGTCAGCTTAATGGGCATGCTTGAATGATTTCTTCGCCTTTGAGTAAGTCAGTTGGTGATTGCTGGCCGACGAGTGGGCTGCTGTCATAGGTGATCATGGCTTTTCCACAAGATGACCTTTGTTGGATCGTACCCGTGCACCCATGAGTTCGTTTCCTGCACAGGAGAATTCAAAGTCGGTTCTTTTATCGGCAAGTCTAGCAGATCTCAGGAAATATCAAGGCATGTAATGATACGGAGATATTCCAGATAGAAAAAAAGTAGCACTAGCACTAATAATATTGTAAGGATGTAGAAAGATAAAACCATACCTACCGTAAGAAATAAAACAAGAAAACATTCTAGTTTGGACAGAAGAGATTCGGGGACTGCGGAAATAGTACCTCAAAGAGCTTTATGGTAAAGATATTAAACCTACTAGTTTAAATGGTAAATAGGAAGAAATTTCTATACAAGGGAGGATGAACAGAATGCAGAAATACTAATTAGAAGATATAAAAACCGCTACGAAAGATGAAGTCGAATAAGACAAGAGGATTTAATAATACCCCCACATAATAACAAAAGAGTTTAGGAAAAATTTGAAGGGAGTGACTGTTGGAACGTACAAGCGGCATTAATGAGGAGGATATATGGTCAAAATATTTCCCTAGGTCTCTTATGACCCCGATCTTGAAAAAGTGCAATGCAAGTGTATGTGAGGATCACAAGAAGGTAAGTAGAGTTTTATACAGAAAAGGTAATCCTAAGAATTAGATGAGAGGCTACAAAATAGTGTAAACAACTGCCTACGTGGAGTTCAGTTTGCCAGTTGCCAGTCCAGTTTGCAAGGGGAATGGGACGCGTGTTGCTTTTGCAGTGATGAGAACATTAGTAGAAGGGAATATAGAATAAAATAAGAATTTTCATGTGATCCGTGCATTTTGAGTGTGTTCGATCGTTTAGAGTGCGAAAAGTTATTTGAGATATTTCTGAGCATGAGAGTGGACTACATAAAAGATGTGAATGAATCAGACGGCACAGGTAAGGGTAGCAGAGGGAGAATCGGAATGGGAAGTGATTGATAAAGGGAGTGGCAAGGGTAGCCCGATGTCTCGGGTACTCTTCAGCAAATATGCTGAGGGAATGTTAAAGCTAGCGGGAGAAGGGCTAAAGCTGGAAATTAAAGTGAGCAGTGAGATGATTAAGTCAGTTAAGTGTGCAGATGATCAACATATAGTGATTCACATGGCCAAGGAATTAAATTTGCTATTAAGTGCTTCGCAGGAAAAATACAAGAGGCACAGAATGAAGATAATTCAAAGGAAAACAAAAGTGATGATAGTCTGCAGAAGAAGGTTATCATCATTATTTTGATCGTAAGAATGGTTGACTGCAATTAGAGCTAGGCTAAATACTGATGTTTGATAAAATACTCTAAATCAGATGAAGCAGTTCATGTATTTGGGCAGTATTTTAGATGAAAGGGGAATTTTAATGGAGGCAGGTGAAGAATTACTTTTGCAAAAGAGGATTTTGCAATTAAAAATTAATAATTGGCAATATTTTCCACAAAATAAAATTTATGAATGCGACAGGTTTCAATGTAACTGCAGTTGCATTGAAACCTGTCGCATTAATAAATTTTATTTCGTGGAAAATATTGCCAATTTTTAATTAAGTATGATATTCCACCATATCACGCCTGAAGCGTCTCTTATTATGGGATTTTGTAAGATGAAGAGAATCTAAATGGGATAGACTTTGAATAAATATGCAAAGAAGTGATAAATAAATACTTAAATATAGAGAGCAGTGCTTCATGAATTTGAGAGCTGGATTTTTAGGCAAGAGGATTAGCGTAGAAATGGAGGCTTTTGAGGGTTGTGCTTATGGTTGTGATGGAGAATGGAACATCCAATTGAACAAAGAGGAATAAGAAACGCTGAGGTGGACAAAAGGAGGACGAATTGAGAAAGTTACTTGGGGAATTTCAAAACGACAGAAAAGGTTAATGGAAGAAAAATTAAAAGGTGAAAGTTGAAGGCCGTGTTAGCAAGGAAAAATTTGGAAAAGTGGGGTGAAGGATGAAAGAGAGTGGACCTTTTAAGGCATTATGAAGGTAGGTAGGTTACGAAGAAATGAAGAAAAAAAAGTAAGATCTCACGAGACTTATGAATAAATAATATCTATTACCCGTACCAAATCTAGCATTAAAAATAGGGAAAATAACCTGACTGTTAATGATGAAATTTTAGCCTCATGAATGATGATGAATCAATCGCTTCTGATAAATATATTCCGTAACATACATCAAGGTTTCATGCACTGAAACCCAAAATTAATCGATTTTACGTTTTACATGGCTTCATCAAATTTTCTATTTGACCGCACATGTATTTTAAACATTTAATACAACAATTTTCCTGACTGGAATGTGTACGATAATCTATATGTCTAATAGCTCTCTCATAAAAGATTTCCAACTTCGATTATGTTTCATATAAGCAGAGAAAAAGATCCAGATCTTCAGAGAGTTACAAAATTAACAAGAAAGCTCGTATGGCAAATTCTGTGATCAGTAGTCTGGCCAAAAACGATAACAAACTTTATGAGAGAATGTGAAATGAACTACTGACGTAACAATGCAGCGGTGGTTTCCTCAGTTGGGTTGTAACCTTCAATGGAAATTGTTTACATATGCTACAGCTGTAGTCCTAAATAACCTCTTGCTAAATAGTGCAACGCAAAACTATTGATTGCGAAAGACGTGGAACAGTCTAGGGGCACACAAAAATGGCGTTGAAGGGCGAAAGTGCGCCCTTGTTACCTTAATCCTTTTATACACTTTTCCCAATATTTTTCACTCCGGTAAACTCATCATTGTCCAAAAAAAATACGGACATGTTAGAAAAGTCCTAACGATTGGTGGCCTGATTCCGCTGAGTTACCGACACCTCCTCATATATTTAAGTCTCAAGCCGTCTCGAATGCAGGGGACTCTGGGGAAATATATGTGCTCACACATGAAAAAATAACATCCAGGGCTAAACACTTCCTCGAACCATCCGGGCGATCGATACCGCCTTCGTTTTACGCACGAGCGAGGTTATTTATTTTATCGTCGAATGCGATGACTTGGCAAAAGCTAACTAAAAAATTGATTCGGTTAATTGTCAGCATCGAAAAGCGATACAAATCGATGAATAATCGTATAAAAATCCCTTTTTTTAAATCCAATGAAGCCGAATGAACGTGCAGGCCGGAAATCCTTCTCAACACAGACGTAGGTGTCCATTCGAAACAGTTACGAAATTGACAATTTTTATGGCGGATACGTACCCTTAAAAAAATTGTCTTTTCCTCGAAAGGTTTTAGAAGCAACGTACACTTCATAACACAAACTATACACTTTCAATATCCTAGATATCCAAACAGAAATGCTTAAAAAAACAACGGAAATTTCATATTGCACACTATGAAACTTCATCTGCTTTTATTCCACTGGGAGATGTCGAAAATATATCTTCTTTTTTGTGAATGAAAGTTTAAATTATCTTCTCCAACTAACAAAAAAAAGAAAATTCAAATAAATGATACATTACTTGAAATGGTACTATTTTAATCCAGGGTGAATGCTCAGTTTTAACGAATTCATTCGTGATTTTTATGCCAAGATGCTCATGGACACAAAAAATGAATAGTTCGCCGCATTTCTATGTGCCAAATAATTTTAGTTTTATATGATCAATCTAACTAGAAAATTCAAAAAGGGATGGTTGTAACACGAAATTTCAAATACCGTGAGTGAGTAAATGTTCCAGATATCTTTCCAGAGATACTTATTTATGCCTGAACATCAAAGCGAAGTCCTTGCACAGTACATACAAGGTGCTCAGTCAAAAGAGACTTGGCAATGAATTTTTAATTCTAACTGTGCCTAAACGGCAATGCGGTCAACCAACAAAAAAACATTAAATTAAAATTTTATCGGAAAATTGAAAATCAATAATATAGCATACCTAATATACATAAGCGACTGTAAATTGTAAAACTCATGCATATGTATATAATCATGTATAAATATTCAAAAAACTTTCGACGGGAGATGCCTACTTGGTAACTGATATACACTTTCAGCAATTTTACCAGAAATTTTTTATTTAAGATAGTGTACCGATTAGCAGAAGGTAATGTGTTATCGCCGAAGAATGATTCACTACTTTGCATACTTCTAAACCGCTTCCTTTCAGCATGAATTCCTTAGAACTCTCATCTAAAACGCTCTTTACCTGACTTCATGTAATCCAAAACTTTTTCCTTGCCACTTCCTTATCTTGCTTTCCCAGCGTTCTCCCTTCTACTAGGACCTTCGATATCCCATTACCCGCTAATATCCCTTCCGTCCAATTTTTATACCATTAAATTTTCCCCAATAACTACCTCACGTTCCTAATAACATTCAACTTAATGCTTCTTTTGGCCTCGTTTCTAACCAGCTTATACTATATCTCTTCCCGTCTCTACTCCTATGCCTTAAAAGCTTCTAATCGGCTTTTATTCCCTTTCCTCCACGTTCAAACTTCTGAACCTTAAAATGTGATCCATATGCATCATGCCAATACCTTCACGACTTTCTATTTCTGATTTGACTTCAAGAGTTCCGTTGATCAATATCGCTTCTTTTGGTCTGATTCCCTCAGCTTCATGTTTGCTATCTAATACCTCCTTACGCACTCCTTATCTCTCCCAAAATAAAACTCTTCCCAAGTTCTTGAAGTTTTCCTTATTCCTGATAATTATGTCAACTTTTTAGCTTCGATCCCCTATTCTCTGAGAACTTTACTAATTGTGTTTTCATGTTTAAATCATTTTATACCCGATAAATATTATTTATTTTTTGCTCTACGTAGCGATAACCCTTTTACCGATAAAAAAATAGTTTTTTCGTTCTACCACACACGCACAATAAACTACTCGAAGGTAGGTTTTATATATGAGGTTAGATCTCACCTACGTAGTACTAAGCACGATGGTATGTGTTAACATATCATCGTGCCATCGTATTAACATACCAAGGTAGGGAGGCCAGTTCCTTTTCCATGTGTTGCCTATGATTTCCCAGAAAAATTCGGTAACGGAAAATTAAGAGAAATTGGGTGAATCTGAGGGCGTGAAGGTGTTCCCTGGAATTGTACTCGTATCCTCTGGTTATTAATCAAACTCTCTACACACTGGACAACCACGCTCTTATCATCAAATCCTCCTTGATTTATCAGCACTTTGCCTACTCTGCTTCAATCCATTTCTATTACTTCATTATTATTTTACCAATGGATGCCTTATTACTATAGCATGAGCGAAAACTGACGAACCTCTCGTATGATTGTCCTCTCTACAGCTAACTATCCACATTCTCGCCACCAAACCTTAAATTCTGCATATTATTCATATACATCTACTTAATACCCCGCAAGCCGCCGCAAGGGCGTGTGGCGGGGGATGTTAGCACACTACCCGTAATTAAGAAAGAAAAAAACCGCATGCAAAAGCCGCAATTTAATACCATCCACAAAAAAACATGGCATACATTCATGCAAGAACCCTTACACCCCACACACATGCAAACACAAACTACCAACTAACATACACATGCATCTGAAAGTATACCTAACAGCTTTGCAGTGTTTAACTTTGCTCCGACTTGTAAATTCAATGTTTTTAATATTTCTAAAGTGACTTCGATTTCTTACTATTATGATTTCTGATTGTTCGGGGAAAGAATGAGTATTTGTATCTATCTGCACTGGAATCTATCTCCCTTAGTTTATCTTTGTTGTCTGATCTGCCAAAGAAGTATGGGGTCATTATAATTCCTTTAGTGTCATCGTTAAACTCGTTTGTTCTGAACCTTTCTAAAAGTCTAAGTCTCGCTTCCTCTCTTCGTATTTCAAGTGGCTCCCAGCCTAAATCCCCTAAGAGACCTGTCACACTTGTGTTCTTATCATAACAATTTTTAACGAATCTAACAGATTTTCTCTGGAATTTATTTAGTTCTTTTTGCCAAATTTTCTCCCAAGGATCCCAAATACTTGCGGCATATTCCAAATGAGGTCTAACTAGAGTAAAATAACACCTCTCTTTAACTTTTTCATTACATTTCCCTACCACCCGTTTTATGAAACCGAGTTTCTTTTAAGCAGATCCGCATATTGTCCTGATATGTGCTCCCCATGAAAGGTTTTGTGTTAGAACTTCCCCCAAATATTTAACTTGACTGGCCGTAGTCAGTACTGAACCTTCTATTTCGTTGTTTTTGTTCTGTTCGCCACTTCCTTTATTCCAAAATTTCAAAACTGCGCATTTGTCTATATTAAGCATTAATCCCCATTTCTTGCACCATTCCGAGATTGTGTCTAAGTCTCTAGAGAGTAGCTCGCGATCTAAATGGGTCCTTATTTCCCTGTATATCACCGTGTCGTCAGCAAATAACCTCAGATTGCTAGTTCAAGTAGAAGTTTCACACAATATTTATATCTCTCAATATTAATGCTATTTAAGGCAATATACTCCTTTGACTTTTCACTTCTTTCTGTCCAAACGTATTCTCGAAATCCTAGAGGCAAATAAATTCATCTTGACAATGTTCATAATTACCCTCAATTAATATTCTCATTCCTCCTTGCTCTCCCACTCACACGTGTTCCACGCATATTGCCAGGTCCAAACTGATTTCCCTGTTCTTAACTCTCCTGATTCATGACACAAACTTTACCACGCGTGAAATTAAATTTATGGCCTCATTCATCAAATATTCTGTCTCAGTCATATTAACCTTGTCCCTCTTATTCTGGATGGGAATGGGAATAAAAATAGCAGAGACTAATAGCCTCCCTGGAATCCTTATAGCTCGGTACAGAAAACACAACAAAAATACATGCAAAAGTAAGGTTTCAAGACAATTGGGATCTAAGTACTTGAAAGACCAGACTGATCACGAAAGAAAGGAACTGAAGAGTGAATCGAAGTGTACCGGGGGCAAGGATTACGGCTCCCTGAAAAGAAAATATAAAACGGTGACGAAATTCTCATCTGGAGATTTACGCCAAAGAAATAAGCCCCCGTTAGATTTAGGTCAGGTTTAACTTTGTGACCCCTGCTAGGATATTTATTTTTTAGTGTGAGCAGTTTTCGGCTGTATATCTCCACCAATCCCTCTCCTATACTCGCATCTACGTGAGGTGTATAAAATTGTAGTCCACAGTGATCAAACCATCCCATTCCCTGTTTCTCTCTCCTGTTTTTCTCATCGCAATGGCTGTAAGCTACAAAGTGGGAGCATGTGGTCACTCTTCAGCTAATCCCTTCATTTGTCCTCCCCTGCCTAAATGCAACATCTCCAATCCTTTCCTCCTCATCAGTGCTCCCTACCTCTCAATCCTACTCTCTCCCTCCCCCTCTCTCTCTTTTTCCCTTTACTTTTCAATGTGCCAATCTGTGCTAAATGAATTTGTATCTGTCTATACGTGTACGTAACTATGTAACTATAAGTTTTATGCCTAATATAATATGCATACGACGATGGGTTAAGTGGAAGAAGGGGCCATTAGGTCTCAATTTTGCCCAAATAAAGACCTCTATTTATCTATCTATCTCAAATCTTACTTAAATCCTTTGTACGGATTTCGTAAAGAGGTCGAGCCACGAGGTCTAATTTCTGAGACGGACTCGGAAGGAAATAAAAAATAAACGATGACATTCGAGTGAAAAACGGTTCGCCCAGGGCATTAAATAAATTAGAGTTTGAATTTAATTACAATTATCGTTAACCAGAAATAGAATTGAAATTTTTGAGAAGCGTGATTGGGGGTGACAATGAAGGGATAAAATGAGAAACGAGAGGGTCAGGGTTTCAGCCAAAGAAGGGCCAAATCAAATGAAAAGAAATGCATCTACTCTAGTCGTAGAGAAGAGAACAAGCTGGAGAGCACGAGGATTGGAGTCGAGAGGTGGGCGACCAAGAGGGAGACCAAGGGACATGCTAATACGAGAAGGGCAATGTACAGAGAAGGGGAGAGAACTTTATTACGTGTATGATTTCTGCGGTTACTTTCTGTAATAAATGTATAATAAGACAAAACGTTTAGATTTTCCACATAAAATATACGTAATATACGAGCCCATATTTGAATTTCAACGACACTACCAATTAAAATATTTAATTATTAAATTACTAGCGATGGTGTCTTTGTTAAACGACACCAGTAATTTTGCTTACAAACCTTATTAGTGTTTTATTTTTAATTTTGTCATCAAATAGTACATTTGCATCTTGCATCATGCAAACCAAACGGCACAAGAGAACACAAATAAAATAGTAACACTTAAAAGGAGTCTTACTTGAAGAAGGCCACGGAGAAGGTCGAAAGCTTAAACAATCTACAATGTGACTGTCCTTTAAGTGTTACCATTTTATTTGTGTTCTGTTGTGCCGTCCAAATATTATACTGCTCGAGTGAGTGTTTCTATATCATCGATATGTTTATATATTTTTATATATATATGTGTTTATGTATATATATATATATATATATATATATATATATACATAAACACATACATACAGTATATAATACTTAAATATCAATAGTTTTGAAATGGTGAATTGTTATTGACATTTTGGTATCTGATTTGTTTTTTTGTTAAACATATATCTGTCTGGATTGTAAATATATATATATATATATATATATATATATATATATATATATATATATATCTGTCAAAGATTAGAGAAGTGTTGTTTTCTTTCCTTTGCAACTTTTCCTGCGGATATTTTTTAAATATTTTTATATGGTTGAACAAAAATTGTTGTCTAATTAAACTGAACCCTTTATTTGTTAAATAAAAATGAAGAACTTTTATACAGCGTTTGTAAAGAGGTACATTTGTGGAATAATTTGAGGATATAAAGGTGGTGGTGAGGTATACATTTGGATTGGATATGCATGTGGATTCATCCCCGACTACCAGGAACCAACTCGTAACTTTCGCATCTTTGGTATCAACCCACGACACGTTTTTTAATCCCAATGAATAGCAGAAATTTTTATCGAAATACTAAGGAATTTTGTCTCAGGTATTGGAGCCTAAGTAACGGAATGAAAGGAGGTAGAGAAAAAAACGGAGTAAAAAGTAATTAATCAAAAAATGGACTTTCATGTTTTTTTGCACTGTGCTAAGTGAGAGCTCAGGAGTGTGGCATAGCTTTTTTACCGGAAATCATACTAAATATATTGCTAATGATAATAATACATTTATTAGCTTACTCATTTTCATTAGTACTTTTTTCGAATTAGAGATTTTCATTTTCAAGGCACTAAATGCAGTTAGTTCAACATGCATGATTAATAATGCCTCAAATTACAAACTGTTTAGAATGGAAACAGAGATCCT